>NW_015388418.1:87669-196341 GCF_001527695.2 Protobothrops mucrosquamatus
TTGAAAAGCTATACCAGACTTTCAATATTACAAAGCACCATAAAATATACCAAAGCAGACAAGAATCTATGGTCCAGGTGACATCTCAGTTCCAATAAAATTCTTTTTACTTCAAGAAGGAGCTTTAAAGCTTAGCAATATTTCATTTTCCAAGGAGATTCCCAATGTGGCTTAAGACCCACCGAGGGCTAAAAGCGGAGATTTCCTGAACTCAATACAGTAACGCTCTATCGAAAATGTCACCGCGGCCCAATAATCATTCACGGGTCTTAAATAAATCATGTTACCTCTCCACCCTCTTCTCTGCAAAATAGAAACAATAATAAATCTTAACAATCCTGTGGGGTGGTTATTGGAATCTGTCTTTTTTTTTTTTTTTTTGCAAATCCTTAGAAGCCCTATATGCATGTTTAATGTTATCATCATGGTAAGGGTATAAATAAAAAAAGATGTGATATATCATTGGGCAGAGTGGTTCTAAAATATATTTATAATCTTGCCCTGCTTTGGCTTATGACCTAGGATCAAACAATGCTTGTCCATTGGGAATGCTAGCATTTTAATTTTCTATTAGTTAGGTTAAAAGGTCATTAATCTTTGGGGGGAAAAAAACAAAGAGAAGTTGTGCTTCTTGTAGATAACAAGCAATAAAGGCCTGCAAAACCCTCATATCAACAAAACTAATAGTGCTAGTGGAGGGTTTGAACACACTAACCATTGTTTGCATTACACAGGCCGCTAAATCCTTCACAAAATATTGCCACACTTAAGGAAACAGTTCATTGTGTATTCTGCCCCAATTATGTGTATTAAAAGGAGTAGTTAGGCTGTTTAGGAAAAAAAAAAGAATGAAATTAATGAGGTGTAATCATTGCATTGCAAAATGAGTTTATTTTCCATTTATTTTAAGGTGGTTTTATACCACTCATTAAGAGACAAATGTTTCAAGTGATTCTGGTGTTATTTAAGTGCTTAAAAGCTGCCATCAGGTTAAAAGAAGCGATTCAGAGAATGAAACTGTCTTTCGGTAACTCATCGAAGGAGGATGAGTTAGCAGTGATCCTTTCAGGTGTGGGAAGCAAATGGGAATCAGTTAGATCGGTCATGGGGGGGGGGTGTCAGTCTGTCAAGCAATGTGATAGTATACTCATTCCTATTGTAGACACCCCAGCATGATGGAAATAAACAAGTACCGTCTGTTTAGGGCTCCAGGCTAAGGTCTGCTTGTCAAAATGAACAGGGCAATCTCCAAATAGATCAAGACTGACACACCACCCATGAAAACAAGTTAAATAACACACATTATCTGTAGAAGTAGGACATCTTAAACCACTGAAGTTAAAAATCTAGCATGACCTTGGGGTCTCAGTGAAAAACACAATGGTGGAGTCACCTCCTCATGTAAGAAATTCCAAGCTATCTATGTAGATAGAGGTAGTGTAAATTCTCCCCTTAAAAAGTGAATGGGGGAGGACCTGTTAAAGCTAAAGTTTCATTAAACAGGATCTGGAGTCCCAGAACATAGGAAAAAACCTACTTTAATGTTAATAATGCATTGTTATTTTGAGAGGAAACACCAGGCATTATCCAGAGAGAATCACCAAACAAAGGTGAGCAACTTCGTCTGTTTAGAGGGCTCAGTTCACAAAAATCTCATATCATGTTGTTGGTTAAATTAGTAGCCATTGAAAGAAAAGTCTATTCAATGGTGGATCTGCTGTATTCTGAATGGAAACTGGATTTAGAAATGGGGGGAAAAAAGATCTTCAATACAAATGCCCAAGTTTCAAGAAGATTTGGTTTCTTGAAGAAGACACAAATAGAACAGGAAGTCTTTACACTTCTGCCTTTCTGGGAAGAATGCTCAGCGTCCATGGGAAGAGACAGTCCAGGTGCTGAAAATAATTTGCTAAGAAACTGCAACTTCCAGCTTTGGGGTTGACCACACAACAAAGTGGTTCAAAGATTCTTATACCTTTAAAAAGTTTCCCCAGATTATAAAGTTGTATTTCAGGAAGTGTTCTGACTAGAGCTTCAAGAAGAGGCCATGAATCTTCCTAGCATGTTCAGCTATGATATAAGAGAATATCTGTAGCTCAGAACTGTACCTTAGAACTGAAGAAGGTTCTTGGTTGAGAAGTAAAATGTCTTCAAAACAAAGAAAGTCCAGTTGCCTTTTGAAAATTGTCTTTTGGGGTGATTTGTAGCTCAGGGTTCAATGGTGGGGTCTTTGTTGCTTTATAAACTTGTTGTCTTGCAGATGTTTCATTACCAAACTAGGTAACAGCATCCAGAACCCCTCTTAGGGGTGAGATGGGTGGTTTAGAAAAAAATGATATAAAAATAAACTTCATGCACTAACGAATGAAGGCAAATGAAGGCGAATCATGCACTAATGTTGTTACCTAGTTTGATAATGAGATGCCTGCAAGAAAACCATTAAGCTCAGAGAGCCTCAAATATGCTCTTTCGGCAATGTACTCAACTGTGTTCAGCCAGTCTTTCCCATACTGTTGTTCCTTCCTAGTTTTGCATCTTTCCTAGCATTCCCTGAAATAGCAAATACAGAATAGCTAGCTGACTTGGCTGGCCATAATGACAAACATATGGTTGACAAAAGAGCAAAAATCAGCTCCTTTCCTTTGCAAGCCTAAGTACCTTTTTTTTTTCCTTTTGATAAAGCAGCAATCAATAGGGATATCCATCAGGACCCAGCCAGCCTTAGCACATTGTCAATGCATGTTTCATCTGCAGCATCACACTTCCAACCCACCCTGTATACTAATAACCAGCACTCTTTCGCTCCAAATGCTCCTGACTGCAGAAAATGGTAAACAAGAAAAAAAGAAAAATCAATAGTTTTGACCCTGCACTGGGCAGGGACCACTAACAAGTGCCATGTCCTCATCAATATACAATCCGAGAGATTTCCTAAGAATTGGATTGCAGAGTCAATTGCTGGGGGGGTGGGGGTGGAAATGATGATGGGAGAACAAAAAGAGAAGGAAGAAAAACTCTAATCTGGCGAAAAGGGCATTTTCGGTTGCTGTTGCTGGGTCTGAATCTCTGTCGTTAATTTAAGATTGCTTGAGCCCGCAGCTAGGTAGGTACAAGTTAGACTACCCTGATCTCAACTACGTCTAATTCAACTGGATTTAAGCCAAACACTCCGAACAAATCAAATCTTGATTACAGAAAGACCAACATAAGGAAGATGGGATATAACCAATTAAAAAGCATAAAAAATATCTCGCAGATCTAAAAAAAAAAAAATTATTAAGCTAACAGACATAAAAGGATGGGGAAGCAAATAACATGGAACTGTTATTCAGGCAAATATTTTTTAAAAAATCTTGTTACATAAATAAACCAATGATTTAGAGATATTAGCACATATAATCACTATGTTCTAGCTGTATAGCTATGTCTTGAAGTTACAAAATGTAATAAAAGCCATAGAGTGGTGTGCAGTGTGGCTGGTTGATGGGAGCTCTGATCAAAGATGGAGAATAACACTTCTTCCATCATAGAAATTATTTTTTCCCATTATGACTGCATCATGATTGCTAAAAGGACTCCTTTCAATCATGATCCACTTTGGATCCAGTTGGAACAACTTAGGATGTGATTTTATCCCTTGGATTGATCTGCTTTTGGCCTCTCCTTAGTAGTGAGATCAACCTTGATCCTGTTTACCAATCTCTCTTTTTCTTGATTTTTTTTCTTAGACACGTTCAGCCAAGCCATGTTTCCTATTGCCCTAACACAGAGGACCCTTAGCTCAAAATACTTTAAAAAATGCAGGAGTACTATAAGTACCTTTAGGGTAAATGCAAATTGCCAGCATTTTGCATACTCTATACTCATTTGGATAATATATCGGTGTAAGTGCAGAGTCCTTGCGCAGCACTGAAGTCATTTCAAAAAATGCAAATGGGGGCAATTGCTAGAAACACAAACATTAAATATCCACTAAAACAGAAAGATGCATTCCAGAGAGTTGCTCCTTCGGGGTCAGAGTTTTCGTGACTATTTCATAGAACTTGGACAGAGGGACAGAGAGACTGAGAGAGAGAAACACCGCTGTTTCAATGTGGAATGATACACAAAAGATGACTTAACTGCTTTTGTTAGAACATCTTTCTCTTGAGGTACAGTGAGTAGAGATTAAGCTTAATTTCTCATCAATGCATTAGATGCCATTACCACTTTTTGTTGCATTTTAGTATAAATGTTATAACCAGTGGTGAGATTCAGCTGGTTCGCACCACTTCGGCAGAACCGGTAGCTAATTTTTGGTTGCCCAGGCCCAGAATGGACTTCTGGAAGTGGCATCCACACAGATAATTGGTTGTTCACATATCTGAATCCAACCACTGGTTATAACGTATACGAAAAAGAGCGTATACGAAAAAAGTATACAAGCAAATAGAACCACTCACTTCTTTTTATGCAGCGCTTCCAACATTTTGATACAGTTGCTCTGGAACTCCTGTCATTTCTCACCTATGCGATTAGACATCTCAACACCAATATTCTAAATATTGGAGTCACACCTTTAATATCCGTCATATGGCCTTGAACCTCATCCAGTAAAAGTCCTCTATTAAAAGAAGGAAGAAGAAAAAAAAGAAATAATCAACAGTTTCTCTTTGAACTACTAAAGTTCTCCTTCTCCTTCACCGTTTAGGGCAATTTCAGAAGAGCTTTTGGAAAAGAAGACAGAAACAGAACTAAACAGCTTGACGCCGAGTGGTTTCATAGATATGCCTGTGTAGTTCTTTCGGCAGCTATGCAGATGAGAAGGTCTTTTTTTCAATTACGTATTTTTTTTCAGCCCCTTTGAGGGCTTAACTTTGAACTTCTGAGATTGCTTTATAGTCTGCCATCCCTGCTTAGCTTTTTGAGATAGGCTAGGGCCTAATAAATACTATCATCTGCTGTAGCCCTCTTTGAGGAACAGTCTCCTCAATACGTGCCTTTAGAAGAGACAGCCAGCAATGATGGATTTCCACCTGAACGTCTCTTACAAGGATTTTGTCTGATGCATTTGAGGACATTCGTTCCACTCACAAAAGTCCTTTTGTGGTGTTTGGCATCAAATAGCATCCTTTGCATCTTTTCTTTCCTAATACAGAAGTAGTGAAATTGCAGGAAAGTGTAACTTTTTGGTAGGAATAAGATGGATTGAAACTTAGTCAAAAGGCCAAACTTTCCTAACAGGCGTGCAGAATAAAAGATGAAAACTTTAGTCCTGGTGACCAACCCAGATTGGATCCTGCAACATTATCCTGGGACACGTGCATTCACCTTCATTTGTGAGATGTTCAGAGCGTTTGTTTGTACATCTGAAGCAGTTTATTCCTGAAGGTAAGAACAATACAATAATGAAATGATCTAGCTATGAACGTTGGGGGTTTTGAAGAAGAGGCTGGTACCAAAAAGGAGAATATTTATAGGTCAGAATTGAAATGAGGTGAGCTTGGTTGTTTTTTTGCAGACATTTAATTACCAAACTAGTTAATCTCATCAATGTTGATGATTCACAGAGCACTGAAGAAGTTACATAGTTTGGGTAATGAAACATCTGCAAGAAAGCACCAAGCTCAGAGAGCATCAAGGACCACATAGTCGCCATCCTCCTCCTCCACTCCTCCACTACCACCACCACCACACAAACTCTACTCCCTTCTACCACTGACGATGTTACATAATTGAGTATTGAAATGTCTGCAAGAAAGCACCAAGCTCAGAGAGCATCAAGGACCACATAGTCCTCCTCCACCACCACCACCATCACCACCACCACCATCACCACCACCACCCAAACTCTACTCCCTTCTAGCACTGATGATGCTACATAGTTGGGTAATGAAACATCTGCAAAAAAACAACAACACCAAGTTCAGAGAGCATCAAGGATCCCTCAGAAGAGCCTGGATTTAATCGATTTTCCAGCCCAATGCTAGACGATTGGACTGGACAATCCTTGGGGGTCCCATCCTCCTCTACAATTACACGAGTCTCCTTCTGCCTCTGATAATCCATGGATTTACGCCTCTGATTCAACCATCTGAAAAACACGACTATATTATCCCTGTCTTAATTCCCTATATGTGTGTTAACAATGCTGAGATTTGAATCTTACACAGCCTTTCTTCCTCTCTCATCAATGTAGGAGGGTGAATTATCCTAAGTGATTTCAGTTTAGTCTAATCAAATGCAAACACAGATTAATGAGCTTCTTCAAATCAAGATCTCTGTAATATATTTTCTTTAATTTAGGCTTCTGTGGTCTTATAATATCAAGTGGCAGTGATTAAATGCAGTGCGGATGCTCTTCATCAGTGAGCAGACCCTAAATCCCCAAGTTACCAACATTTCTCTCCCCCCCCCCATAAAAAGCAGATTTCTGTTCTAAAGCCTACCCAAGGGAAAACAACACGCGTGTCTGCTAACCAACCCCTTTTGACTAGCAAAGAGAAGAAAGTCAGAGCACTTAAAAAAACAAACCTAAACATCTATCCAGCGGCAATATAAAATGACTTTCCTGCACCTACTTTCTCAGGAAAATAGATTGTCTGACCCAGCGGCTATAGAAAAGCCAAAGCAGCACGTTACCTAGAATTAAAAAGAAAAAGTAGGGAAAGAAAAGCATTGCTAACCTCTTGGAAACATTCAAAGTGTGTATTTGGGTGTTCCTAATTGGAACACCCAATGAAGAATTGGAAGGGGGGAGAAGGAAACCAGGTCGACTACAGACGCGTACAGAAATCATTGGCCGCTGCTGTAATGCTGCAGCTTTGTAGTTTTATTGGGATTTTATTCCAGTTTTTTTTTTTCTATCCCCAGGCAAGAGAAGGGGCACCGAAATCAAACCCATCGGGGAGGGTTGACTTCCTGAAGAAGAAATGGTGGATTGAAGACCACTTGGGGAAAAGTGGAACTGACAACTTTGACAGAATGAATTGCTGGTGAGTAGAGTAGTTGATTTGATAATTACTTTCCTGACAAGGAGAGGACAGTTGATTCTTAGTAGGAGAGTACAAGAGAGCAGACTCTGGTGGGTTTAGAGCTCTGGGAGATGAAACAATAGCCATTTTGCTCAAACTGTGGTTGGCACCTTTGAAAGGACATTAAGTTCGAATACCGATTGGCAAAATCTCGTACAACTTTGATCCAAAGAGGCTATTTTAGGTATTCCAATAAATACCCAAAGGTCAGCCACATCAAAGCAAAACGTGTTCCAGTCACAGACCACTATAAATGTGATTAAAATCAACCTTTAAATCAATCACGGATTCTCCATTCTTATTTGCATTCGATTCCTTCTCATTAAATGCGATATCTGTTACTTTTTTTTTTTTTTAGAAATAAGACATTCTTATTGTCTCATTCAAGGTGATTCGTGTTGGATTTGGTCAAAGAATCATTAGAAATTGGGCGGCCATGTAAAGAGAATAAATCAATTGATTCCCCCCCCCCTAATTTACAGGAAAAATTAAAATGTTGTGCTTTATTCTGAGCAACACTACACTTAAATTCAAGCTGGCTAACTAAGCCAAGTATCAGGAATAATGCTATGAGGAAGGAATTAAAACAGGACACAGGAATAATATACGCTTTGTCAAGGGACTTACAGGCCAAGATGTAATCAGGGGAATAAATACTGTAAGCTTGGGAAATAATTTCAAACATTGTTCCAGCAATTAGCCAACTTGAGTGGAATATTTTGTCCCTTGGAGCCATGCCCAAGTCTCAGCTGTAATTTATCCCTAAAATATAAAGAGCTTTATTTGGAGGAGAGTTCCTAGTCTTCAGTCAGACTTTTTTCCCCAAGGAGACTCTGCTTTGGAGCCTTTAAGAGTTCATTACTATGGCAAATGGTTGTCTGAGTTTGCACCTTTCAATGGCATCAATCCCAAGAATTGAAAGGTAGATTAGGTCTCCTCTTATACTGAGGTAGCAGGTCTTCACATCCCTTGGTCCTGACAACTGATACAGTCCATCAGGCATATAAATTTAATAAATAAAATAAAATAGTAGTAAATAATCCTGTTCCGAAGAACGGGATCTTCTTGGTCAGCCTTGGATAGTCATTCCAAATTTCTGGTCTTAAGGGTTGTTGGCTGATCTTCAGAAGAGGCATCATCTAGGAACTGCATGCACAGTGCAAAGCAAGGTAATTAGTAGATGGAAACAAACTTTGGATGCCAAAAGTTCCAGATTCTTGGCATCACCAAGGGGTGATATGAAAGACCCCCTCCCACATCTCAATCTCCAAGAAATCCTCACCCATATTGGCCCAGATGAACTAATAGGTGGAATCAATGTCTGGGTTTGTAAACCATGCTAAGCCATGTTCCTTCTTTGCTTGCATGGTGAGAACTCTATAAGTTTCCAAATCATGGTTCATGGTTTAGAATGCCATATGAACCCATCCAAATATATTTATATTCAGTAAACCATTGAAGTCCATATGTCTTAAAGTCTCCAAGGTAGAGAAACTCAAAATAACAGAACTGGAAGGGACCTTGGAGGTCTTCTAGTCCAACCCCCTGCTCAAGCAGGAAATTCTATATCATTTCAGACAAATGGTTGTCCAAATTTTAAAATCTCCAGTGTTGAAGCACCCACCACTTCTGAAGGAAACTCAAGGCAGCTTTCAAAGTTCTGTCTTCATATTCTCTGGTTATTTCCATACATCAGGGAGCTAAAAACTTAGACATGTTATAACCATTGGATTAAATGCACCTTACTCACTATTCCATTCCACATCGCCTTGTGCATCACTGTGCTTCCAAGTCAATAGGCAGAAGCATTTAACTCTGCCACACATTTCTAGGAACAAGGGCGGGAGGCCTCCCCTAAAGTGCTGAATCCAAATTGGATGATCTTTATTGAAGGAGATTAATGCATTGGAGAAAAGAAGATTAACTCATGCAAACAAAGAATTTCTTCTGCTTTGTCAATAAATCCCCATAGCTTATTCACAACTGCACTCAAGAGAGACACACAAAGGAAGTGGAAGAGGGAGCTGTCTTTGATGGTACAAAGATGACCATTGTCAGGACCGGCAGGAGGGAGAGAGGTAGCAGGGCGATTAAATTAAAAATGGCCGACCAATCATTAGTAAATTGAGGACAGACTGACAGGATGTACGCACTGCGCTTATTTTATGGTTTCTTTCATTTGGTTTAATAATCTGTTTGAATACAATCAGATATGGCTTCTGCACCAAACCATGGCTTGGTACGATATGTGAAACTAGCTGTTTATTTTTTTTTTCTTGGCAACTAGAGAGTTTGCATTTCCTCATAAATAGAAAGTCAGCATTTTGTATACATTGAGACCCATGCAGGCTATAAATCATAAACATTCAGAGTGTAATATACTGAATACATGCTTTGAAATTTATCATTGGCAGTTGCTTATTTCCTGATTTAATGCCACTAGTATCAGTAACCAGGGGTCTGCTTATCTCCTCCTGTTGTGTCAGGTCTGTGACACAGCCTGGCCAAAGCCTGACAGTTGGAGATAACCTTCAAAGTAGCTGCATGAGTTTTCTATAGGACATAGCTGCTTTAAAGCTTTAAGGAGTTTTGGCTTGTGCTAATCCCTGTTAAAAAGTGCCCTTTCAAATACTTTGCATGGCCCTGTTATCCATGGTAGCTAAATGGAAATTCCACAAAAGTATCAGATAATGGCGTTATATTATCATGTCTCATCTGGGCACTTCCCTGATCATCCATAGACTGCAGGACTACACAGATGATGATCTCCACTAAAAAAAAAAAAAGCATATTCAGGTTCTCAAGCAATTTTGAATAGTGCCCTAACCATGAATTGAACCACATACTTGGCTTCAATCAAAATTCTTTGAATTTAAATGCAATTAGGAGGTAGGGTGCTCTCAAATTCACTCCCTCAAATAAAGTCTTCCATGAAGATCGTGGTGCAAATAATAGATTTTGCTCTTCAAAAGTTAATTGTATGATAATCATAATTAGGCTGGGAAGGTGCACAATAATAAGAGATGGGACCACTCATAGAATCTGGAAGATAAGAGGAAGGAAGGATTGAACAGTTACCTCCTTGCTGAACGTCGCCCAGCCTTTGCTTCTAACAAGGCAGACATCCCAAACAATAAGAAATTTATTATATTCAGTTATATGTTCAAAGGCTTTTGCAATGTACGTGCATTAGGGGGCCAATTAAAGTTTATATGGCCGACTTTTGCTATTATATAGCACTGGAAACCTTATCCTCTTAACCTTACCCTTTCTTAATGGTTTTCAGCATCTTTTACAAAAGACCCAACAGACGTCAGCTATTGCCCTGCTGCAAAGGTTTTGTTGATGACTAGACAAAAACAGCAGCAGGTAATTATCTGGATAAAGTCATTGACTAGCTTCCAATATTGCATGAAGCCTTAGTTTAACTTGACAATCACAAGTTAAATCACAAGTCGAGTTCACACAGCACGGTAAGCCATAAATCATATAGTTGGCCTGAAGTATTCAACATACTAGGTCAGGGAGGGCAATCAGGCTCAAGAGTGTGGATTTCCCCCCTCCCCCCCAAAAAAATCCAAAAAAGCCTCCAAACAAATATGGCGTGTCTTCCCAGAAGACCTCTGAAAAGTTAGAGTTGTAACATGAAAATTATCAAACACGCAGGGAATAATACTAACAACAGTGTTTAATCAATGCAACTTGAATTCTCTTCAAATGAAATCAAAGTCAGATTAGTTGTTGTCCTTTCCCTCACAATTAGTTTGGAACAGTAAGCCTCTGACATAGCATTAAAAAGTAAAATATGGATCTCAAACTATCTCTGCCCAAGTAATGTGTCCTTCACTCTGACAGCCTAAGCACACCACAAAATGACTTAGTACAGGGGTCTTCAACCTTGGCCCTTTTACGACTTGTGGACTTCAACTCCCAGAATTCCTCGGCCAGGCACGCTGGCTGAGGATTTCTGGGAGTTGAAGTTCACAAGTCATAAAAGGGCCAAGTTTGAAGACCCCCGGCTTAGTACAATGTGTAAAATCAGCCACCATAAGAAGTAGAAGCTATCTTTACAGGACTCCATTCAAACAAATGTTTTCTTCAATCATAAAGGGTCAGTTGGGTTAGACCCATCTCATATCTTCATGAGACTCCACTCCTTTTTTTTAATAGCCTAACCTCTTTACATCTTGATTGAGAATGTCTAAAAGAGATTGGAATTTAAGCCCAAACTTTGTCATGGCCAAGAACTCTGAGAAAAGCTTAGAAGCGATGATTAAGCGAATGCATGGAATCCGTATTTAAACGGAGTAAGCAAAAGCATAGAATCCATATTTAAATGTCTACAACTCCAATTGTCCTGCTGGTCAATAGGAGAAACAAAGACATGTTGGTGACAAAATGTTTGGGCCAGAACATATTTAATCGCAGAGGTCAATCTGGTCTCATTCCCAATCAATTCCTATTGTTTGATCAAGATGATTTTTGAAAGAATCAGATGCAGCTGAAACAGCTTCCAAAGTGTAGTAGTCCAATGGAAATAGAATTAACAATAAGGGTTCCCCCCCCCCCCCCCTTATACTGTATATGCAGCCTGTCATTTATAACTATCCGGTTTTTGTATTTTAAGTTACAAGAGCAAAATAAAAAAAATAAACTGAATTCAGCATGATGGAATTAGCCACTAGATGTCAGCAAAACTAACAGAGTATTTTAAATTCTTGCAGGACACATTTTCATCAGCTTGTATGCAGCATAAAAAAGTACCTCTGAACATATGGACATAAAATTCAAGAATTTTTGTGGTGCTTTCTTTATAATCAGAAAAATTAAATTCATGTCAGGATTAGACCATAAGTTGTTGGTTGTTTTTTTTTTTTTTTTTTAAATAGATAGTAGTAAAATGCTAACCAAAGCAATCTGCCATATTCATACAGCAAAATGCATGCATAATTTTATGCAGTGAAAAAGTGTGGGGCACAATCTTTTATTGGTCAATAGTTTATTTCATTACAACTTGGGTCATCAAAGACTGACAAGGCAATCAATGAAGTTGTCAATACATGGCTTTCGGCTTAGAAATATAAAACCACCAAAAATATACAGTACGTGATATTCTGAGTATTTTCCTGCAACAACAACAACAACAAAAGGACCTTGGAAGGGCAATTGGTGGAAGCAAAATCTAAAGTTAAAAGAGGACGGCAATTTAAAAACATTTTCAGTATTGGTAAGAGGTTTTAAAAAAACAGCCAAGTTTCCTTTGTAATGACTTGCAATTGACTCACTGTAGAGCTGAATTGCATTGTGCATTATTATTTTTTCTGGCTCATGAAATAATTTCCTGTAAACTTCCAGCCTTTTTTTCCCCATGGATTTTAAACTTTCGCACTGGCTTATATTATTTATGAAACAAAAACTCACAGATCACAGAGCAATGGTTGGACAATTGGATTTGCAAATTGCCTGAATATATTAGAATGCGGTACTGCCTAAAACTTCAGATTTGACAAAGAATGTTAATAATAATGCTAATAAAATGTTAATTCTGGACTATTTCTGAGTTGAAAAGGGCAGTCGGAGCAAGGAAGAAGGACACTCTACAATTCTATGTAATCCAGTTCAAATCAAGGGGAATGATTAATCAGCAGAACCCCAAATGTGATTATCCATATTTAAATGTTCTGAAAAATTGTTATTGGATTAATTGTATAGAAAACCCATACTTGTAATATACCTTGCTGCCCTTAATACTTTCAATGGATAATTTAAGACAATAAAATATTAAGAACAGAAACAATTTTTAAAAAATACAGCGAGCCTGAAAGCAAATGGGACAATACTTCACGTGATCTTGATTCTTTAATAAAATTCATACAACATGCTATCATCAAACTCAATAAGCATTACTAAGTTCTGTCATGTTGGATTATATGGGTCACAGTTCAGGTGTTTACAATCTGCAACTTCTATATATACTAGTTACCACTGATAATCACAAGGAAGAATGAGTGGTCCAATAACGGTCCATCATCTGTCATGATACTGGAAATGATGCTGAAAATTATGATAGTTTTAGCATCTCAGGAACCACGGTGACATTAATTAACCATATGGAACCATATGGTTGGTGGTCCACCGGGACTTCAGATTACAGGAACTTTGGGGCTAAAATGATAGGAATTAGTACTGCTTTCATAATATTTAACAATTTGACAGAGCAATCCTATCTAGACTCATACCAAGCAGAGAAGGGCTCATGGCAGGGTGACAGCTGCATTTCTAAGGTTTTTGATATGCTGTCAGTAATTGAAGAATAAACAGACATATTCTAAAATATCCTTTTACCCTGCTATCATGATAAATTGCAGTCAGGGGAAAAAAACAGAAATACATTAGGATTCCAACGTCTTGCCTTGTTGAAATCATAGCAAAGAAATATGGCTGCAGTTCTGCTTCGCCAAATCAAATTATATTGTCTGTTATATTTATTTCGGGAAGAGGAAAGGGAAAGAATAAGATGTAATCAACCTGCTTGGCATTTTCTCCCTTTGACTTCAGAACTTCTCTTGAAGAATCTCTTGGACTATTAAGACAA
Organism: Protobothrops mucrosquamatus; assembly: GCF_001527695.2. Taxonomy (NCBI): domain Eukaryota; kingdom Metazoa; phylum Chordata; class Lepidosauria; order Squamata; family Viperidae; genus Protobothrops; species Protobothrops mucrosquamatus. The sequence continues at coordinate 101,278 of NW_015388418.1, forward strand.
TGGATGCCAAGACAGGAGTCCAAAGCAGCTTCCTTTAATCCCTTATTTCTTTTTTCTCTCAACTAGAAAAAGTTTTCCAACAACTGTAAAAGGAGATGGAACCCACTCCATGTGCTTTTCTAAAATGGAACCAAAAGCAGCCAAATTTTCTAATTTCACTCTCCAAGCATAAAACAGACCAAGACATCTGCTTCATGTTTTTGTATTTGTTCTAGCATTATGGCTATTAATATTTGCTATGCATCATACACTGTGGAGTCAAGAATAAAGTTTGGGCTTGGGGAATCTAAATTACTTTTGTACACTGATGACATTTTGTTCGCTGAACAAATTTCTTCCCTCAATTTATCCACTCGGTCTTTTAACAGATCAGTTTGGCAGCATCCCTGGATATGAAATTAATTGGCCCATGACAGCATTGTTCCCCATTTCACAGGGTGACTGGCATTTCTATCTTGTTTTGTCTCTGAGATTGCCTCAGATAAAATTAAACATCCAGCAATACGGTTAACCCCTAGGTTGAACGGTTTGGTTCATAAAAAATACCCCAAATGATGAACTTCTAATGATTTCCATCATATTGAACAAAAGGAAATTGCATTTATCATTACCTATGAAAGTTAATCTGGGGGGAGGGAAAGGTCTAATGAAATAGGGTTGTGTTGTTGCACTCTTTTGTTTCTCCAGATATCAGGGATCATCAGATTTAATCAACATTTGGCCAGTTGAGTTGAGTTGTGTTCTTGGATTCCAACTCATATCACTCACACAGCAGTCTGTGTTCAACAGTTAGAGATAATGGTAGCTGCAATTTATCAGTAATCAAAGGATGGATAGGTTTTACAGCATTTGTTATTCATGAAATCTTGTTGTAGAAAAGCACACATAGAACAAATGAAATACATGCATTGTCCTGGTACATACATTACACCTTATCTTGGTTTTTTTGGCTGTAGTTCATTCAATAAACCACAACAGTCTCAAATCGTCCCATACCAATCCATAAACAAACTGCCCAATACCAAACCATAATTCCTAATGATTTAAAAATGGTGGGGTTCACACTTTGTGCTAAGCCAAGAACAAGCAAATTGCATTTTGCTTCATGTGGTGGAAGATTTTTATTTATTTAGAACCTTTATATGTACTCACCCAATTCAATTATTATGAAACTGCATTCCATAAGAAAATCATCAACAACTGATGTAAAGCATAATGGAAACAACCCTTAGTGTGTTGTCTTCTCATCCTCTTGGTAATTCCCAGCATTATAAAACTTGCTTAAGTTACTTTCTTTGTTTTAGCAGAGAAACTCAGTATGATGCCAACAGGAGGAACTTTGTTTCATTTAAAGTTGGTCTAATATGTTAGTTGACATAGACATGGCTGACCTTGAAAGGTGTTCTGGAGGCTTCATAAACAATGTGTCAGGAAATTTACACTGTTGCCCAGAAGAGCTTAAAATCACCCGTTCCAGGTGGTATCTGTTCTTCTGTTTTTCTGAACATCAAGCAGTTATTCCTTTGAGTTCCAAGAGATATTTTTTCCCATCTCGCATTGCTCAGTACAGAAATGGCAGCTTCATTACATATGCTTCTTCTCTTTTCTCTTTGTTTGACACACTAGGCATCCAAAGCTTAGAAGTCCTTGCTTTAGCATCTATTCATACAAGAATCCAGTATTACTGATGAGAGAGATATTGGTGCTGTGTGGGATTCAGCTCTTGAAAAGAAAGACATATTTCTAGTAAGGTTGTGTGAAAGTATGGATTTGAACAACAAATGGGATTCCCAGAGGCACCTGCCAGGAACGTCTTCAACCAGATGTGTGTTTCCTAGGATTATGCCTCAGCGGTAGAGAGCAGCTGAGCAAATCCAAGAAAAGACAGAAATACTTTAAGGTGTCCTCCGCAGATTCTGTATGCATACCTACCTGCACTCCAAAACACATTTTATCTACCTTTCTGCATAGCCCTAATTACTAAATCAATATCAGGCGCAATAAATCAGGAAGCAAAGCAGTTCAGATGACTACAGGTTTATTGCATGCTAAGGCTCTCTAGAAGTATCTGTACTAAACTTCAAAGCAAATTGGCGGTAGACAAGAGTCAGTGGGATTCAATGGGCTTAGTTCTTTTGTAGGTGCAAAGAGATTCAAGACTGATGACGTATTTGACTCCTCCCTCAGGCTTAGCCTGATCATCTCCTACAATCAAGTTCTGATTTGAGAACATTCCTAAATCCAATTCTTTCACAAATCAACCCTTCCTTACTTTTCTAACTCCTTCTCGGATTTAGAATTTCTTTAGGTGATTTTTGTTTTTTGAAGGTAAGTATTACAAGATCCTGGAAGAAATTATTGTTAAACAACTTCTGTGTTAGCCTTCACTCTGTCATTTCATGGCTGTCCTCTCTTCCTCATCTGAAGTATAGAGAGGAGCTTTCTTGTGATGGCTTCTCTTAGGGCTTAAAGTCCATGAAACCAGGTAGACCACAAAGTGCTGGAGAGAAGATTATATTCATATCTAAGCACAAATTGAGAGATTCTGTAATAACATCAGAACATTTGGTGGAAAGAGGGAGTTCCATCACTCGAATTCTTCATACTTTTGAAATGCAGCAGTAGTGTTTGTTGATTGTCCATGGAGGTTGGGATTATACAGGAGAAAGTACTTTAAACAATTTTCTTTATGTGGTAGCATTGATCCAAAACTCTCAAATGCATAAGTGCTATGATTAGTCATGGAGGATAAATCTTCTGCCTTAAGAAAGCTTATATATGTGGATTTTTTTTTCTGCCATGACTAATATTAACCTCAGAGGCCATGCTTTAGCTCAGTAGCTAAAGATTCTCTCTGTGTAAAGGGAATTAACCAACTCCTTCCTCATGTTCTCTCCATGGCTGAATTTTGTGCTACCATCAACTCTTGTGGCACCCCAGATCTGTGTCCAAAAATCCCACCGCATTCTTCTGAAAAGGGATAGAACCCTTGCTAAAAGAAACCCGTTACCTAAAAATGGGCCACCTCAGAGGAAATAAATCCCTGGCCTATAAAACTCAAGACAATTTAACACGACTACTTAATTAAACTTTACAATGAAAGCACAAACAAACAAATTAGGAAGGATGAATTCTCAAGAGAGGCTTAGTTTAGAATCTTAAAAAAAAAATATCTCTGCCAGTCTGAATAATAGCCATTAATCCATTTCTAATTTAAGAGTTTTAGGGAATATCAGGCAAGGAAAGTGCCAGATTTCTGGAAAGGGAGAGAAGAAAGTCAAATTCAAAATGTGGGCTTTAGAATTCAGGTAGATGAGGGTTCAACCGCTGGATTAAGCTCAGATGCAGATTGCTATTTCTTTTCTGGTTAGTATGCTGTGAGGAAAACCAATTCTTAATGGAGTGCGAGCATGTCAGCATGTTAGAAACATTGAAGGAATGTGTGCTAATTGGGGCAATGTAGCATAACTGATAAGTTTCTTTTCATTAATTCTTTCTTTAGATAGTAATAGTAGAAGGGCAGAGAAGTAACTTGTGTTTGTTAATTAGGAATTTTAATGCTTACATCATATATTACCCATGCATATATATGACTGCATCATTTTCAGACAGAAGACAGACCATCTGAGAACACACCAAGTCCAAAAACATTAGAGAATTCCTGGAATTCTGGCACAAATCAGCCATCAACAGACACGTACAGATAAACAACATCTACACACCATTCAAAAGAGGCAATCAAAAAGCCCAGAAGGAAAGAAAAAGACTAAAACGCTTTTTCAACAGCAATCAACACCCAGATGAGCAGAAATTAACAGCAAGATTAACATCAGACCAATCAAGAAATAAATAATACCCCAGTCAAGGAACTGCCAAACAAGCGAACACTAACAGAGCAAGCCATTAGAACAGTGATGGCAAACCTTTTAGAGACCGAGTGCCCCAAAACCACCCTGCCCCCACCCTGCCCACCACCCTATGCCCCGCCTGCCCACAGGGCCACCCACTGCTTCCACGGCCTGCCGCAGCAGATCACCCAGGCAGCCCAGCAGCACCATGGTGGCCACACCCTCCATCGCGCCCTGCAGCATCATCTGCGCATGATGGAGCATGCGGGAAGAGTCTTGTCCCCGCTACCCGGCTGCCATATCCTTGGCTGCGCTGCTCTGCATGGGCCGTGCCTGGGGGCGACTCTCCTCCAAGGGGACTGCTGGTGAGGAGGGGGGCTATGGGGGGGAGGCAGGGCTGGGGCAACGGCACACATGCCCACAGAGAGAGCTCTGAGTGCCCCTTCTGGCACACGTGCCATAGGTTCACCACCACTGCACTAGAATATAAGCTGAGAGTAAACCTCACTCCATACCAGCATTGATGATGTTATTAAGTTTGGTAATGAAATGTCTGCACAAAAACAACCAAACTCAGAGAGGACCCCAGTGTATCATTTTCTCCTTCTCTCCTGAAGTGCGTAAATATGAGTGCATCCTTTTGTCAGTAGGAATCTCTCCCATTATTTCTTGGAGGGAATTCCTCCAGTGCACACCAAATAAATAAATACTGCAGTGAGGCTTGATTATTGGTGTGTGTGTGTGTGTGTGTGTGTGTGTGTCCTGCATTGGATTCCTCAATGCTAGATGAAGCTAGCTGCTGCATTTGGTATCCATGGTTTGCCAGGATGTTTCAACCTAGTTTATTCCAAAAACATGACAAACAGACTTACGGCTTATTCTCCCAGCCAGTGGGAGACAGGTTTATAGGAATAACAAACCATGCTTGATAACCTCCAGATGTCTAATCACTGCTTTACTGCTGAAACATAAGACTTTTGAAAGCGTTTGCTTTTGGCTTACTATCTTGTGCTAAGCCAACATCCATTCCCGCTGACATCATCTCCCTAAAAAAAGATTCTTTAAGAAAAATATATATTGTCTGGCTAGTTTCTACTGGGAATCACCAGTGTGCTGACAATCACAAGGCATGGCAAGCATAACTTGCATGGAGCTTGCTTGAGATCCTGGAATAGCTATGCAAGATTCAACAAAAAGACTCCCCAGTGATTTCTCTGCATATATGTACTAATATTTCACACTTGTACTCATATATTACTAGACAATTACCGGGACTACATGATTTTAAAAGGTGCTTAGAGTTGTTCCTCAGATATGCAATTTAACTGACAGATACCCTATTAAGTATTGTTCAAAGCTGGCTCCAAAGTATTTCTATAATTGTGTTCTTGGTACTTAAGTGTTTTCTATCAATACTTAATGGCAATGCTGGGTTTTTATCATATGCTAGATCACGCTTTATTCTGATTGAGTCACCCCATCCAAACAAATATGCTCACATTGTTAGAAAACAAAACACCCCTGCTAATGGCAAGCATTTTTTTATTGTTAGCCGTAGAACCGAAACTTGCCGAGAGAAAATGAAAACATGTCAAGTGCCACTTTGCACTCCAATCAAGTTTTCAATCAATAAATGCAAATTCCCAACAAACTATCCACTGGGTCCCGCTGGCCCTCCCCAATCTTCGTGGGTCCTGAATAACTATGGGTTTGAAGAGAAGCAATGAGGCCTTTGGAGCAGTGCAAATCAAAGGAATGTATGCATAGAAGGTTGTGTTTACCATACAAGGTATGAAGACCAACGTCTCTTTAGTACATTGGATGGGACCAACCTTTATAGTTTAGACCAGTGGTTCTCAACCTGTGGGTCAGGACCCCATTTGGGGTCGATCGACCATTTCATGGGGGTCGCCAAGCAAGGCTGTCCACCATTTTTTTTGTCCGCCATTTTTTTGTATGCCATTTTTTTCCCCATTTTCCGGCAGGTGCCTTACCTCCCTTGGGCTGGGCCAGCTGGTGGTCAGCCTGCTCCGTCTCTGCTGCTTGCCAGCTACGCCTCGGTTGGCGCAGGGGACGGAACCACGCATGCGTGGCGCTCCCAGGCAGGGAAAGTCCTCGACTTACGATCGGTTGGGTAGTCCTCGCCTTACGACCGATTTAGTCCTCGACTTACGACCGGTTTAGTCCTCGACTTACGACTGGTTTAGTCCTCGACTTACGACCAGTTGGGGTCACGGCATTAAAAAGGTTGAGAACCACTGGTTTAGACCTTAGCTTGTTTTGCAAAGAGAAGCACAAGATTCTTGCTACTTTCAGCAGGTTAGCAAAGATAGCATTGATGGATATTGGTATGCGTTTGCCTCTTTGGGCCATGCAGCACTAAAACACGTGCACTGGTGATGTTACATACTTGGGTAGTGAAACACCTGCAAACGGCAACTGGGCTTTCTTGATTTTTCTTGAAGGTGCTTCACATCTCATCCAAGAGGCTTCTTCAGTTCTAACTAACTGGTAGGGAATGGAAAAGATTTATATCGTTTTCTGTTTTCTGTTAGCCAGAAGTTAGCATGTTGCTAATACTCTAAGAGTCTTTGAAACACCTTTGGGACACCCACGACCTGAATGTCTGAGAATCTCCGTAGAGGTCTGCAAGTAAGCAACCAAGTTGAGAGGACACCAAGGACTCTGCTAAATCACATATCCAGAAGGGATGGAGCAAATCCATCCACCCTGGTTAATTCAGCAAAGCATAGTTAATTGAAACAGGGCATAACTGAACTTCCAAACTTGTTTGTGAGCACACACATTTTGCAGTTCTAAAATCATTGAAGTCCACATGCAAACATCTACACAAGTTAGAAAACAACTGATGCAAATCTATTGCTTCCTGTTTTTCTAGATTCCAGATCCATAGGAAATCAGGCTTGGGGCAGTGGTACTTAATCAGATCTTCTAGATCTGTTTTTGAGGACGTGGGCTCTAAAAACCGAATTGTAAATCAATTGGTTGTCCACGAACTCATCTGTTTGTGGCTGATTGAACTGTAGTTTACTGAATTAATAGTTGCTTGGGCTTGGGTAACACACTAAGCTACAAAATAAACCTACTGGGTAGATAGGGACCAAACTCAAGAGTCAGCCACACAACCATATTTTAATCTCAAACATTGGATGAATGACCTCTGAGTGTGAACCAGCAAATCAATGCCACAAATACTGAAGGACTGAGACGTCCAAGCAAGTAGATCTCTGGCACAACCTACTAAAATGGTGACATTAATTCGCTCAGAATGTGACATAATGTTTTGGAAGGAAGAAAATGTAAAATACAAGAAGGGTGTGTGTATGGTGGTGATGAGGAGAGAGATAGGAGGACCTGGTCACAGTCCCGGTAGTCAAGAATGGATGTACATTCTCAAGCGTTGCACCTCCCTGACCCTTTCTCATGAGTAGAATTGAAATGAGAATGGTAGATCCCTGCAGCATATGTGCACGTGACTTGGTACATGTTCTCTAGCTTTTCATTAAGTTGGAAATCTTTCTCAGTGCAGGAGGTGATTCTGTGTACCTCTCTCTCTCTCCTTTCCTTCCTTCCTTCCTTCCTTCCTTCCTTCCTTCCTTCCTTCCTTCCTTCCTTCCTCCCTCCCTCCCTCCCTCCCTCCCTCCCTCCCTCTCCCACACTAACAATCCTCAAATCCTAATGCTGCAATCCAGTTATTGAAAAGTCTCTCTTTCTATTTTGATCTCAGCCTATTGTATTTTAAACCCCACTAAATCAATATATAAGAGTCTGAAGTAGTGGTTAAGGCAGCAGGGTAGAAATCAGAAGGCCATGAGTTCTAGTCCTGCCTTGGGCACGTTGGATGACCTTGAGCCAGCCTCTCTCTTCTCAGCCCCAGGAAACATACAAGGGCAAATCCCTTCCAAAAAAACCTTGCCAAGAAAACTCTAGGGATTTGTCCAGGCTATCACCAAGAGTTAAGACGGGCTTGAAGGAGAATCTTTGTGTCACCCCTCTTCATCTTTTCAGAAGGAGATCTATTTGTATTTACAGGTTTTCTCTTATTTTATCTGTTATGAGATGTTTTAAGGACATAGACATTGCAATCATTTTTACTGTTATTATTGTAAAAATAAGAGCTAACTGAGACTGAAACAGTGGTTTTCATTATGGAAGAATTCTGTCCTTAAGACCCAACCCCCAAATACCTCTAAAATAATGAGAGAGACAGCTAACTAGTGCAAAACATAGTTTTAGTTTGACTCCTTGGAAACTGTCCAAAGAGAGAAGAAGCCTGAAATTAAGGGGAAACTTCTTAACAGTGAGGACAATTAACCAGAAATTGTGGGCGCTCCATCACTGGAAGTTTTCAAGAAGACACTAGACAGTCACTTGTCTGAAATGGTATAGGTTCTCCTGCTTGAGCAGGGGGCTGGACTAGAAGACCTCCAAGGTCCCTTCTATTCTATTCTATTCTATTCTATTCTATTCTATTCTATTCTATTCCTCAGTCCAAAATTTCCCCAACTTGTTCCATTGTCTCTCTGCTGAGATGCTCAGTTCATTAGCCCAGCATACCTGACTGGGGCCAAACTATATTTTTCAAAAGAGAAACGATGAAAAGATATTTTTTTAAAAATGCTCTGAATAAGTTGTTACTTGTGGCAAAATGCTAGGTATGTTTTCTGGCAATGTAAGGTCTGTTCTATGTACAAGTATTGAACCAAAGCTTGGTAGAGTTTCCAACTAACTAGGTTTAAATGATGTCTGCAGGGAAGGTGGTGCAATGAATTATTGTTTGAAATGCTTTCAAACTCAGAAAATTAGCAGCATTAGGCTCTGTTATTGTGCTCAAGTAATTATTGATGAAGGACTAATGGAAAAGATTGATTCCTAAAGCAATGAATGGCAAGAGGCCTGCTAAGTAAGCACTAATCTCTGGCACATACCCACACATTAAAAAGAGGAAAAAAGCCATGGTAACATCAACATAGGGTCATAGCCAGGATCAACAGATTCAGGCTGAGTGACATCAAATGATAAATCTTCCTAATTTAGATCCAAAAGTCCAGACAAGTACCAGAGGCAGTAACTTGAAGGAAGCTTACAGGGTTTTGTTTTTTAATTTTAGGGCTTCCCAAACCTGGGTAAGTTATCCAAAATTGGTGTTTTTTCTTTCTGTAACAACTGACCTACCCATTACCCATCACAGCAGTCCTATTAGATTGACTCAAAGATTGCCAAATGAATTAAAATATATTTGAACATCTCCTTAAGTATTCCTATTAAGATGAAAACTGATGAAATTACCAAAGGTAATTTGCTGAAATAAACACTTGTTTTTATAATACAGGTGATCCTCGACTTAGGATCATTTGTTTAGCGACCGGTCAAATTCACTATGGTGCTGAGGGAAGGAACTTACAATCAATCCTCAGGAGTTTGACAAGAATTTGTGTTAAGCAGTTTTGGGTAATGAAGGAAAAAGTTTGGGAGGCACTGATTTATTTGTTTTGCAGCCATAATTAGCACCATGGTTTTGTTTTTTTAAAACCCCTTATGGGTAATTCCCACTGAATATAGTGCTGAAGTCTGCAGAAAGCAGAGCTGAGCTACACCACACATTTTTAATTCTTCATAGCATTCAAGCTGCATTTTAAAAGAGTGGGTAATTAATCTTAGTGTATTTTACATCTTTATCTTCAGGTGAAAATAAATACTGCTCCTCAACTGTAATGGTATGTGAGAATGACCTTGGGACAGAAGAGGAAGAACTGCAGACTAGACAACTGTCTGATAAATGAAATCGAGTCCAAAGAAGGGAGGAAGGTGGAAAAAGCTTCTGAGAAGGGATCCTCATGTCATGAGCAAGAAACCAGGAGCTGGGAAAGAGTTCAAAAATGCTACAAGTTTATTCACAGGAGCTGACATAGGTCTATGGTGGGAGCGTAATGATTCCAAATTGATGACGCATTTGACCCAACCCTCCAGCTCAGCCTGATCATCTCCTACATCTCTATAATTTTGGGGAGAACACAAGTATAGAAGGGGAGAGATACTTTCAGACTTTCAAGTTTCTGTTACTGTAACCCCACAATAAAGGTATTGTTAATCCTCATGGCTGGTTCTTCTTGCCTGGATTACCTTGAAGGGCTAACATCAAGCATACTGCATCCAGAGTTTGAAAACTGAGATTCACTCATGAAGGAGGGAATTATTCAGAAATTTAAAAGGACGTATTTTGCTCTTCTCTTCTATCATCTGCTTCTGATGTTATTTTATACCTTTCCTTATAATACCTCGAAACTAGTATTTAAAATGGATAGGAAGCTAAATTTATAACTATCTGAGAACTAGAAAACCTTGGTTTAAAACCTACATATATGAAGACAGGCAAATTAGTACACATTTTTTATTAACTGGGATTTTTGGCTTAGCATCTCATGCAAATACAGTTTATAATTTGATTAAAAATGCCAGCGTTCTTGAAAGTCTAACTCATGACAATGTCTGCACAGCAACATTTTTTTTTCCTGAGACTCATTTTTCATTCTACAGTCCACTCTGCTAAACTGGATATTTGTTGTTTTAAGGTCTTTGGCTGAAGGGACAAGTTTATTTATAGTCACACCTATTATTATTTTGACAGAGGACATGTCAGGAAGCTGAGCATGCCAAGAACCACAGCATGAAGATTTGGCTTAGTCAACTTCCCCATATACTCCAAACTAAGTTTAGCCAGAGATAAGGAATCACATGCATTGAAACACCCACAAGCTATGGTTTAACTATGATTTGTTAAATAACATTTCTGCTTATCAGAAGAGGGATGATGTTTGCTGTCTTTTTCACCCTTATTTCTTTGTGTAAAATGAAAATAGGTAGGAAGGGGAGCCTGTAGTTGACAACCTTGCCAAATTACAATGGGAGAGCTTCAGAAATTTTCCTCACAATAAAATGTCAACCTGTGTCCTGGTTCCTCCTTTAAAGCAATGAGGACAGGAGTGGAGCTCACCTTGTCTGCAAAGAACTTACAGAGAAATTAGGATCAACCAATACACAGATGACCTACCCAAAGCTAAAATAATAATTACAAATAAATAAGGGCGAAAAAGACAGCAAACACCACCCCTCTTCTGATAAGCAGAAATTTTATTTAACAAATTGTAGTTAAATCAAGTTCCTCAGGCAACTTCTCTCTAGCAGAGTGTGTGATTGTTCCTTTGCATAATAATTTATTATATGCAAAGTAGGGTTAATACAGTATTTTCCAAACATTTTTTTTTCTCAAAACCACGTGTGGTTCAAGCACCATGTAATACATCATTCCAATGGATCATGCTAACAAGCCTACCAAACCAGAAAAACAGATTCCAGAGGAGGTAGACCTTTCGGCTTTTAGTAGGAACTTACTTTTGTAAGTTTCTTTTTTAAAAAATGATTATTATTATGGCTTTGGGTAGGTCATCTGTGTATTGGTTGAACCTAATTTTTCTGTAAGTTCTTTGCAGTCAAGGTGGAGCTCTATTCCTGTTCTCATTGCTGTAAAGGGGGAACCAGGAGATGTTTTACTGTGAGAAAACCTCTGAAGCTCTCCCATTGTAATTTGGCAAGGATGCCTTCCACAGAGTCTCCTTGCTATTTTCATTTCATACTGCCCGAATAAACAAACAAATAAAAAGATGCTACATGCATTCCCTATTATAGCCAACAGTTTAATCTTAGATCAGATCTTGAATGAGTTGGAATCAATTCTTGCAATCAGTGAAAATTCAGATTAAAAGTGGCCACCTTTGATCTTAGCTGATTTGCCCAAACTTGGCATTAGAAATATTGGAAAATGGTAAAACATGTTGCTTTATGAAACACAGCAGGAGATCGCCCATCTCCATTCAAAGGCCATTAATGTACCAGCAGATTTTGATTCCCGCCTTCATATCCCATGAACTTTGCTTCATGATAGGTCTGTCCTTCTATATCAGCAGTTCTCAACCTGTGGGTCGGGACCCCATTTGGGGTCGATCGACCATTTCACGGGGGTCGCCAAGCAAGGCTGTCCGCCATTTTTTTTCCCCTTTTCCGGTGGGTGCCTTACCTCCCTTGAGCTGGGCCAGCTGGTGGTCGGCCTGCTCCGTCTCTGCCGCTTGCCAGCTACGCCTCGGCCGGCGCAGGGGGCGGAACCACGCATGCGCGGCGCTCCCGGGCAGGGAAAGTCCTCGACTTACGACTGGTTTAGTCCTCGACTTACAACCGGTTTAGTCCTCGACTTACGACCGGTTTAGTCCTCGACTTACGACCATTGGGGGTCGCGGCATTAAAAAGGTTGAGAACCACTGTTCTATATATTCTTTCAAGGATATGTGAGCATCTTGAAGCACAAAGGATGATGCAGCTGTATCCCAGCATACAGCACCTAAAAAATATGTCCCTGAGTCCCAGAACCTTTCTGCATTCACCCAATCACATAAGTACAAATGCAATACTATTTTGCTGAACCCATCAATGGCACAGAACGAGATAAATCAGATGAATCAGAATGCAAGACAAATACAAAAGTTTGCAGCAGCTAGCAAAGAATGGAAGCATAAATCAATTTTAATAATTTTAATAATCAATCTATTCTGTGCGTCATTACAATGTTTATTAGCCAAAGATTACAATAAGTGAAACAAACAACTGCTACGTAGTGTAAATGTTTGGCCCTGGAAGCTTTTTGAATAGAATAGAATAGAATAGAATAGAATAGAATAGAATAGAATAGAATAGAATAGAATAGAATAGAGCTGGAAGGGACCTTGGATGTCTTCTAGTCCAGCCTCCTGCTCAAGCAGGAGAACCTATACCATCTCATACAGGTGATTGTCCAGTCTCTTTTTGAAAATTTCCAGTGATGGAGTGCCCACAATTTCTGGTGGCAAGCTGTTCCACTGGTTGATTGTCCTCAGGAAGTTTCTCCTTCTCTCTTTGATCAGTTTCCAGCCATTGTTTCTCATCCTTCCATCTGGTGTTCTGGTGAACAACCTGACCCATACTGCCTTGTGGCAGCCCCTCAGATATTGGAACACTGCTATCATGTCTCCCCTATTTCTTCTTTTCTTTATTCTAGCCAAACCCAAGTCCCGCAGCCGTTCTTTGTATGTTTTAGTCTCCAGGCCTTGGATCATCTTAGTTGCTCTTCTCTGATTTTTTTTCCCAAACTTTCAACATCTTTTTGTGATATGGTGACCAAAACTGGCTGCAGTATTGGAGGTGTGGTCTTATTAGGGCTTTATAAAGTGGTACTAATACCTCGCTTGATCATGATTCTATGCCTCTGTTTATACCCAGGATTGTATTTTGCTTTCCAATGTTATGTTTAGAACTGTCTTCCTGCAACTTTCCTTACTGGTTCTGGTAATTGTTCTCCTGGGAATATTAGAAGCGAACAGTATTACAATTATTCCCCTTCTGGACTATTCTATATCTTATTAGCCCATGTAGTATAACTGCCTTTCTCATTGTTATTGTGATCAACATATCTTGCATCTGGTTCTTCAATGGTTCAGTAAAAAGTAGCAGCAGCAAGGGTTTCAAAATAATATTGAAAGTTTGATTAAAATTGTACTTTGTCTTCCCCATCCTGGAACTGACAAAAGAATCCAAAGAACACCTAAGCTTTAAAAAAAAAATGGAAACACACTTTGCATCCAAAGCAAATAATTTGCAGTCTACATTCTGCAGAAAAAAAAAAGTTGGTTATCACAGCTAGTTCTACCCAGCAATCTAAGTTGGAAAGAACACTTGAATGAGAGAGAGATAAAGAGAGAGAGAGAGACGGGTTGCTGGCGTGTTGCAGCATTTGTTGCATATCAGGATAATTCATCATCGTGGCAGCACAAAACATAGACAACACTTGATCTTCTGATTGCCCCAACAGTTGTTTATGATTGCTAATCCATCAGTCGGAGTCAGAAGAGTGTCATCGGCATTGTGTTTGCTGAATGATGTAAAAAAAAAAAAAGGGGACCCAAAATATTACAGCCGAGGATGTGGTTCAGAGCGAGGCAACTTCATTGATCAAAGGACACCACATAAGCAATGATGGGAAACTAGGAATAAAATATTCTCCGATGGTATCATTACCGGCTTCAGAACAGGAGGCAGATGTCAGCCCCACCAAGAGGACATTTCAAATAATCTAAAATGTTCTCTCTTGGCACATAATTAGAATTACTGAACCCTTGCCAACCTGCAGACCTTTAGAGGAGCATACAGTCCTTCGGAGCGCCTAGACACTTTTCAAAGAACGTGGTTATACTTGTTAACAGGCCACATGATGCTAAGGCAAAAACCTCTTGCACAATTTTTTTTTGTATCGATGACCTGTAGAGAATGGTGGCGTGGCTGTGTACCTGGCATATGCCAGTATACGGTTGGATCAGTCTTACAAGGCTCTTTGTAATTGGTACAAGACCACTCTATCGCTACCCTGCTGATGTTTGTCACTGTCTCCGAGCAGCTGCATAATGTACAGCTGTGTGCCAAATAAAGAAGGATAATCTATCTTCACCTGTAAACTCCCCCGTGTTAGAAACTTCTTGGATTTGAGCACACTAATTAATTAATTCGAGGAGGGGGAAAAAAAAACCCCCATTGCCTTTCCTTTTCTTTTTTCTTTTTTTTTTACGTCAGCAGCTGTGAGTAAATTTTTTCCCTGCTGCACCCCTAATAAGTTCAATTAAAAATTAAGACTAAAATCAAATTAAAATGACTTTCCTCATTATCCAGCATCCGGCTATCCAGCTGTTCGCAGAATTAGCATTAATCTGTTTCATATATGAAACAAATTGTCATGCTCTTCACAGGTTGCCTCTGCCCCATTGTTATTGATTGTATGGAGTTATGTCTATGTTTCTGCCTGCTTTTGCCTTCCTTTCCCATTTTTGTGGAGTTAGGTGGTCAAATCATACAGGGAAGCACTGCGCCATGCTTTGATACAGTGCAGGCATCTTTATAAACAGACTCACTGATGCAATGCAGTTCTGGCTCCAGGTTTCCTCTATGAGAAGTCAAAATGAGTCAGAACCATATATTTTCTTTAAGGCCAATATTTTTTTTCCCTCCAAATATCTAAACAAACTTTCTTAAGCACACATTTTCCAAACTGGTTAGATCACAATTCTAGCCAAGGTACCCATTAACTAATTAAATGAGGTGGTCATTTAATGAGGGTGAGGTCATTCTGGAGTGGTGAATGGACTAAGACCCCCACCTTCTCCCTCCCTTGGTGAATCTTGCCCCTTCCTTCCCATCTTTGTCAATTTTAAATTAATGTGCATATTGTTTGAGTGTTTCATATGGTTGCTTTTATTATTGATTGTAAACTGCCTAGAGCCTCCTCTAGACGAGATGGGTGGCATATAAACGTAATAAACAAATAAATACATCAGTAAAAATGATGGCAGATTAACCTAACATGCTTGAAAAGTACAACTTGGAGAGGGAAACTGATGTAAAGAACAATGAAATTGAAACAAGACGAAGCCAGCATTCTTGGATAACTGGCATCCTCGTTTATCTAAAAGCGCTCATTAAAAAAATGAAATAAAATGCTTAGAGCAGTTGAACTTCAGATTAATTCTCCAGGAATGCTGGTATGAAAGAGATCAGCAAAAGAACAAGAGGGCCCAGAACTGAGCAGGAAGGACAACATCTTTGAACCAAAAGCAATCTGCTAGAGAGGAGAGCTCCACTGTTCAAAGCTACAGTGAAATATCATATCCCACTATACATATTAACAACTTCAGTCATATTAGATCTCTTAGTGATGATCACCCATTATGTTTATGGTACCCTGTACTCAGCCATACACAATTCTGGCTGTTCGGTATACATTAGTGCTTGGTATAAATATTCTCCAGAGCTCTTTTCCAAACGATTCTCATTTAATTACTGTAGATGAAATAGAATGTGTTTTAAAGTATCTTCCAGGGCACTTCTTCCATCAGGCCTTTTCAATGTTCAGTCTGAAGAGGGAATCCTACATTTTTCTATAGCAGGCATGTCCAACTCCAGGCAATGCAGCCCCACAAGAGCATATATAAAATATAAATAGATACAGGAAGGTTTTTTTTATTTATATACGTTAATTATATATTTTATATGCAGCTCAAGACAACTGCTTTTCATTCGATGCTGCCCAGGCAGGCCAAAAGGTTGGACACCCATGATTTAAAGCAGGGGTCTTCAAATTTGGCAACTTTAAGACTTGTGGACTTCAACTTCCCAAATTCCCGCGCCAGAGACCCCTCATCTAAACTGTTGTTATCCTTCATCCACAAGGATCGCTATACTTAGCACTCTCTCTTTGTGTATTTTTGAACATCCTTGAGTATCATTGGCCCAAAGGTTTTTACCACTGAGTGGGGGACACTCTAACCTCATTGACTAAACTCTTAACAGAATGATCCATTAGGAGTCCCTTTCCCAGTTGACCTATCAACCATCTAGTGATGACTATTGACATTTGGCTTCTGTGTATCACAGAGAATCAAGGAATTGCAAGGAACGGATCAAGCCAGCATTACCTTATTTCTCACAGGGCCACTAAAACAAGCGAGGTGACCAGATGTGATACAGGCAGTAAAAAAAAAAAAAGCTGGAAGGAACATCTGCACAGATGGCTGTCAGAAGCTACAGTCACTTAGAGGCTTCCAATCATGCTCAAACATCTTATGGAAGTTGGCTCATAAAAGGAAGAGAGGTAAACAATGCATCAGCAATAAAGTTGTGGAATAGGCTGAACATGAAGAACATCTGGTGTACAAAATAATGGGAAGCAAATGTTAATTCTCAGACAAAGAAAAGTTGAAAAAGGAACAGTTATGATTATAGAGGAAGAGTCAAAAAGCCATTTTTGCACAACAATTAAGGGGGGGAAAGAAGACAAGACCCAAGGGAAGAACATATGCTCCAAGACCAATCCCAGTTTGAGGGACATGGCAGAACTGAATCACCTTGAGGCCCTGGCTAAATCAATCTTTCTCACCTTTGGCAAATTTCAGATGAATGGACTTAATTTCTCAGAATGTTCAGTTATGGTCAGGTTGGCTTTGGAAGTCTGGGATATGTAGTCCACTTATCTGGAAGATGCCTTCCCATGAAGCTTGGCTAGATAGACAATAGTTAAGCATCTACATAACTTCTGGGCCATATCTGAAATGCTGGGGACCATCTTATGGGTTTTAAGAACAGGAATGGTTCTTAAAACCCAGGGGCTTCTGGGAATCTCCTGTTTCCATCCCTATGATCAATTTTGAAAATATTAAAGAAAACGTTTTTGAAACATTTGGCAAAATTTAGTGCTAAATTTAGGCTCAGGGTACAAGGCTGAAAATGGGATGTTGGTGATTAATATGCCCATGGATTCTGAACTACCTAATCTAAGTACAACCAATTCTTTTTCATTCCAATTTTTTTCAGCTGCAGAATTTCAAGCTGGTCAGAGAGAACTGGACAGGGAAATTATAGATTTTATTTTTCTAAATCATTATGGTGGTGAGGAGGTATTATTTTCTACCTAGTAAATATATGTTATTGCTTCACTTGAACAAACTTATTTAATCAATGTTGAGGCAAACAAAATGTATTAAAGTTTCCTAAAGGTTTCCTTCAGGCTTTCAGGATGCAGGCAAGGAGCAATTAAAAACAGGATAAATTGAAACATTTCTCTCTGAGTTATTGAAGTTTTTCCTGAGCAGTATCATTCAGGAAGCAAGTTACCTGCAATGATTTACAACTTTGCTCTTTGGCCCAGTCTACAAAGTGCACTACAGTCCCCAACAATGGTAAGGCGGGCTGTGAAGTCATGTAAACTCAGCGGCTGTGAATGGCCCTGTTGAATATCTGCCAGGAAATGAGCACAGCATGGTTCAAAGGGCAACCTGCCAGATCATCCGTTCAGCTGCACCAGTGAAAGAATCAGAGGAAGAAGCTTCTCAAGGCAAGGAGAGTTCGCCAAAAGTTGGAGGAACTCAAATAAAAGCATCTGCAATGGTTGTAAGAACTGGGTATGTCTACTCGAAATAAGAGAAGGACTAGGGGTGACATGAGAGCAGTCTTCCAGTACTTCAAGGGCTGTCACAGAGAAGAGGAGGTTCACCTATTCTCCAAAACCACCTGAGGGCAGGACAAGAAATAATGGAGGGAAACCTATCAAAGAGAGAACCAACCTAGAACTACGGAGAAATTTCCTGAGCATTAGAACAATTAATCAGTGGAACGACTTGCCTCCAGAAGTTGTGAGTGCTCCATCACAACATGTTTTCAAGAAGAGGCTAGACAGTCACTTGTCTAAGATGGTATAGGTTCTCCTGCTCGAGCAGGGGGCTGGACTAAAAGACCTCCAAGGTCCCTTCCAGCTCTGCTCTATTCTATTCTATTCTATTCTATTCTATTCTATTCTATTCTATTCTATTCTATTCTATTCTATTCTACTCTATTCTACTCTACTCTACTCTACTCTACTCTACTCTACTCTACTCTAAAAAAGATTGGACAGCCATATATCCGAAATGGTATACATTTTCCTGCTTGAGCAGAGGGTTGGACTAGAAGACCTCCAAGATCCCTCCCAACTCTGTTATACTGTTACTGCTAATTAGCCTACCGTGTAGGAGAGTACTGAACTCAAATTCAAAATATTTTTTTCTGATCAAGATAGCCAGGAGAAAGGTCCAAATACCAGTTTGCAGCATGAGGTTGCAACAGTAGTGCTGAACAAATTACTACCAAGGACTATTAGGCCTTCATCTTTTGAAATATTTAATATGCAATGTTATATTTGGTGGCTAGAAGGCAAAAGGGCTAAGTGACTATAGCATCATGGTGTCACATAAAGAATGGAGGCACTTTCTCTCTTTTTTTTTCAGAAAACGTAAGTGACCCTAAAATTATTTGAAAACGTTGTGACCTTATTTCTTTGGTTTTAAGTCATAATGGGAAGATAGAAGTGCATAATGACTTAGACGCATTAAACCTTTTTGGCTAATCTGTAATTAGGCTAGGCAACCCTTACTCTATTAATCTAGGCTACTTGACCTCATGTGTTTCTACAATGCTTTTTCTACCATTATTATATAATTATCGCTCTACTTCAGCCATAGGCTTTAAAAGCACCATTCTCACTCTTGTTTCCTTTTACGCTTAGATCAAAATGCGTACCCAAATCCAAAAGTATTCCCATCTTCAATTAATTCTTCCTGCAACAATTTATTATGTCAAAATCAGAAGGAAGTTTGGCTCTTAGGTTTTCCTTGGACACTTGCAAATTTCAGAATGAAAAGTTTCCTAGAGCCTTGCCAGTTTATCTAAAACGGTGACAATAAAAAAAATACAACCATTCATTTATCAACTATTCAAAGTTACCGCACTGAAAGTCGTGATTAAGGACCGGTCCTCATATTAATGACAGTCACAGCATCCCCAGGTCACGTGATCAAAATTCAGGCACTTGGCAATGGACACGTATTTAGAACAGTTACAGTGTCCCAGAGTCACGTGATCACCATTCCCAGTGATTTTCCATAAGCAAAATCCATGGGAGAAGCTGGATTCGTTTAACAACAGTGGCCAAAAAGGTTGTAAAATCAGGTGTGACTCACTTAACCACCACCTTGTTTAGCAATGGGAATTCTGGTCCCAAAGGTTGTACATTGAGGACCATCTGTATTACCGTTCCAGGAATAAATCTGGTCCCAAACCGCCACAATTACGTAACTGAATGCAAAACAAGAGATGCACATACTGTATCTAAATTTAAATTCATGGTGCTTGAGATATATAAAATGCATCTTGATTTTTAAAGTGTGAAAATTCTCTCTCTTATTTCCATTAATGGCTAATTTTTCCTCTGCTGCTTCTATGTATCCAGGCAAGGAGAACAATAATGTCAACTATAATGATTTCTGCTTAGAATGGCCTATTGTCAATGCCATTTCCTTTCTTGACTCCTTTCCCAACCTGTCTTGAAAAGTTTCCAGAGCGCTTCGTGTGGAAAGGTATTATTCACTGCTTGCTCTATGTAACGCACCAACAATAACGTGATTAGCTTGGTTATTTGATGGGCTTAGCAGGAACACAGCAAATAAATGAAGCATCAGCTCTCGGCATCTGTGCTTGTGAAGTGCTTGGTGATTGGACTAATTATCAAGGTGAATACCATTTCTCAACAATGGTGTTTGTCAAGGCAGGGGAAAATGTGTAATAGAATAATTGCTTTTGCAAATGAATGCTGGCACTCTATAACAATTGCCATTCTTATTGCATTGGCCAGGGGAGCATTTCAGCTTTTTTTTTTTTTTAAAAAAAATTCCTTTCTTATAACCTTCTTTAGTCTACATAGCAAGGCTAAGCTAAGACTAGCTTTCCCATCACACAGAGAGTTGTACCCTTCAGTTAGAAGAACTGGAGGATCAGAGGATGACAGCAATGGGTTGGGAGATTGAGGTCCTTGTGATATGCACCTTGTTGTTCTCAGATTAGCTGAAGGATGCTGTCCTGGATCCTGTGCTGAAAACTCAACTGGCATTATCTCAAAATAAAGGAGGGCATCATTTTATTGTTGGCCTCCAACAGCATGAAATGGGCTGACCCAGCAAAATGGCTTGGCTGGAACCCACGCCTGGAAACTACCAGATGCAGTTCAAAGCTTCTGAAATGGGAACTTGGAAGACAAAGTTTAAAAGATGACAGGTAGAGAAGAGGTATAGCCCAAGTATGACTGCTGACTCATAAATAAATACTTTCCTGCTTGCCAAGAAGAGTGTTATGGTTTTAGATGCTGCTGGCACTTCAGCAGACCTCTTTCTAGGCAGAACAGAAAGAACTCCAGTGAAGAACAATGAAAGGATTTTATTGACACGATTTATATTCTTTCTATTAATATGTTCTCTGGGCATCTTCCTCTCAAGGAAAAACAACTCCACAAAGTAACGGAACACCAAGTCCACAACCATCAGCTTTGAACAAGAGGACAAACAACACAAAGAGGAAAGGGGAGGGAATGCGACAAAGTCACCCTAAGTACAGTAAAAGGTTTTAAGTCCTAAGCGTTAAAAGGGACAATAATTCTTTAATGCCTTGAAAATTATCGCTGAAGTAATATTACAAAGTGAACTGGGGAGAAAATGCTCTAAAAATACCAAAGCACTCTGGGAAAGGAATAGTATGGATAACATTGAGGTGGTTCTATTTCTAAAGAGGGAAGGACAGGATGGCTTTGGTTAAATCAGAGCTTTGAGTACATTCTAGTTTAGCATGACTCGCTTTTCCGTGGAAAAGTAACACGGAAGGTTATTTACCAAATGAAAGTACAGCATATAAAATGCAAAACGAAAGAACGTTGCACTTTCTAAACAGTTTACTATCCCAGCACATAACCTGCCATTGGACCCTACAAGTGGATACTGCAAGAATTAGATTGGACTGACAATATGTATGCCTACACCATTAATACAAACAAGAGACCAAAGCAAGCAAAAAGTATTCTGACATAATTTCCATGTTTAATAGCAGCTCTTTCTTTCTGCATAATTAGATGAATGCCAATCTATGCTAAATATATCTCAGGATTTACTTCTGATTCGATAGATACACAATTGTCTAATTCAGAGACAATTGCTAGGAGAATTGTGTGCATGAATATTCCAGAGGAAAATCATTTAGATCCTGACTTAAGCATGTTTAGCAAACCTAGAGAAATCAATGGGCTTTGATTGTCCTAGAACTCCAGTGGTAACTTCAATAGATCTAGTGTAAGCATGGTTCGTCTAGAGTAAATGCTATATATTTAACCATTAAGTGCAATATTACTGCACTACATTAGTATCCTATTAATATACTCTTTTTCTATATTAATGCCCTGGCCTCTTTCCGCAACCACTTTTCTCAAAATACCTTTAAATCCTATGCTCTCTCTCTCTCTCTCTGTGTGTGCATAAAATAAATCACTGTACCGTTCTTTAATCATCAACCTTAATTTCATTGTGCTATATTCATATCACTGCTTTTCTTTCCATGACCGGCCCTGTTGAAGCACTTCATTTCAAAAGCTTGCTAACTCAGAAACCAACACAATCATTGGTTTCATTCCAACATATTTATCCTACTAAGATTTTTTTCAAGTGTTCCAGATGAATTAAAATTTAATGATTAGAAGCAACTCTAGGTACACAATTAGCCTTACGTGTTTGCCTAAATAGCAAAGTCATTTGGGCACTAAAATTTAAACTAATTCATATGCAGCTGAACAAATAAGCGCAACAAACATGATTAATTTAATTGAGAATCAGAATGATGCTTTGCCAGCTGTTTCATAATATTATTGAATTGGTTAATATTGTCCTGCCCATATGCGTATCTGTGTTTGTTTGTTTTTATTAAAATAACAGCCTAGGATCTACTAGGAAGACATACTACAAGGACCTGGTCTCTCGTTGTACTAAATCAAATACAATTCTTTTGCTTTAAGCTGGGGATACTGGGTGAAATTCAGTCATTCCGGATTGAAAATCATGGCTTAAAGACCTAGTGAGCCCTGGTAGTGCAGTGGTTAGAATGCAGTACTGCAGGCTACCTCTGCTGACTGCCGGCTGCCAGCAGTTCAATTCTCACCAGCTCAAGGTTGACTCAACCTTCCATCCTTCGGTCGGTAAAATGAGGACTCGGATTGTTGGGGGCAATATGCTGACTCGTAAACCGCTTAGAGAGGGCTGTAAAGCACTGTGAAGCGGTATAAAAGTCTAAGTACTATTGCTATTGCTAGGGCCATGTATGGATCCTGGTTGGTTCAACAAAGCACTAAGGAAGCCATGATTTTGCAGAGTTGTCCCTGCTCCGTTCAGCCCCCAAACCCATCTAATCCAGCATTCTGCACTCTCTGCCATACAGAAAGCTCTCTTCACTTCACATTTTTAAGCAATTGGGCTTTTTCATAGCAAATTCACTCTAGACTTTTTTTTTTTTTGTAGAACACCATCTGTCCCTTTGATTCATTGGAACAAAACAGAAAACTGGTTCTTTACTATCCAAAAACAAGCTATCCCCAAAGTGTAAAAATTGTCCAGTTCACAAAACAACCTCTCCTTTTCCTTTGACCTTTCTCGCCCCATATTTTTAGAATGCCAAAACTGCACCATTACAAGGGAAAGCTAAAATTCAAACTTCCTTAAATGCACACAGAATTGATACAGATCTTTTCCCATTGTATCGGCCAGTTTCTGAACGGAACGATGTTACTGTAATTCAAAAGAGCAGAAAGACAAAGTTACTCTGACTTTTTATTTTCAGATATGTCCTTTGATAGTCTCATCTTTTTTTTTATAACTTTTCTATGTTTTCAGGGAAGTTTACACTTGTAGGAAGATTATTCTATTCATTGGCCAGGAACACACAATCCATGTGGTCATCTTCTTCCCGGTGCGTTCCCTTTGGGAATTTCTCTTCTGATATAAGTTTAATTCCTAGTTGAAATGATAAATTGTAGATAGATTGTTGATAAATTTTAAAGTTTTTCTTTTAACGCGTCTGGAGCATGAAGACTAAGTCGAAAAAACTGGGGAGCACATGGCGTGGTACCGATATTTATAGACTCAGACTTAGTCACGTGGAGCAGGAAGGTTAAGATAACCCATTGGTGAATTTTCCATCCAATCATGCTGGAGAATTGGGAGTTTTATTCAACTTGGTATAAGCCATGGGAAGGAAGATTGCATTATTTACTTATATATATGTATTCATTTGGTTTATATCCCATCTTTTCTTCAAAAGCTCAAGACTTGGTGTCTTTTAGAATAATTGAGGGATTTATTCACCATCTCCCTTCCATGGGTGAGAATGGACCAGTGTAGATAGTCCTAGTCCAGACCCTTTAACTAGAACATTCTAGGTCATTCACCCATGTTCTATTGGCTGCATCTCCATCCAACAAATTGCTTTCTTTGTGGTATGGATTACAGGAAGTTCATCTGGGGTCCTACTTTCCCATCTCTATTCTGCTGTTAGGTCCATCAAAGGGTTAAAGCAGCTAAGAACCAAAGGTCACTTCCTTTGGGACTCTTGATGTTAATTATCTATAGTATTGCTTGTTTTTAGAAGTATTGTTTCGATTGATTCTGGAAAGTTCTCTGCTTTGTAATATATATTGTATACGCCAAAAGTATAGATTGTTCATATTAAGTTTTCTGCCCTCTGCTAATTCTTCCTTCCTGCCTCTCTCTCTCTCTCTCCCTCTCTCTCTCTCTTCTCTTCATTACTTCTCTTGCCAGTTGTTTTAAAGTTTGATGATGTTTAATTATCAAGCTGTATTTTTACCTGCTAAACTGAGTGGTGTTTTTGCTTGCTCTGATCTGAATATAGGGAGTAACTAATATTGTGCTGGGTGCAAACTAAACTGGAAAACATCTATAGTAATTCTGCAAAACATTCCAGTCAAGACAATTCTGCCTTGGGCATTTCTATCTACACATACATTGGCCAGGAAATTATGCACTAGTCTAGACTATTTTCATTCATCCAAAATATGTAGAACAAACATATATCTGGCCATTAGGACTGCTGCCTGAGATGACTTCTTTGACAACTGGTGGACATCCACATACAGCTCCAAAGTTTACATGGTTTTTCATAGCTTTAGGCAGAGTTAGGTTTTCATCTTATCGTCTCTTATTCAATCTCTTTTAACTGGAGGTGTTAGAGTATGTAAAACGTGGCTTTACCACGAAGTGTCCTCCTTATACATAACCTATACAAGAGGCTGATCCAAGGTCATAAAGATCTCTGATCATTTGCTCCCAAAATTCCAGGTAACGTCTTATTCAAAAAGGAACTGGAAATAATGGAAAATCTGAATGTATCGTATTCCAAAATATGTCCCTTTCATTTATAATTCACGATTGTAGACCTCACAAAGAAAACTGTCCGAGCTCATTTTGAATCCCTGTTAAGTAAACGTGGTCTTTTTTTTTTAAAAAAAAAATTAAAATCATCACACAAATCATTTTGAAAATATGTAGATTTTCATATGCCATTGTGGGCTAAATCCACTGAATTTTCTGCTTATAGCAAATTTAAAAAGTTATAACTTAGCTAAAATTATATTGCACCATCAGGTAGATAAGATAGGTTCAGCCAAGTGGCAATTTCCCCCCCCTAAATTACCTTCTTTGCTTGTAATAAGGCAACCATAAGAAGGTGCCACCTTGAGAAATAATTGAAAATCACCATAAAGAATGGTCATAAACTGAAAGTTCCTTCTGGCACTTTGTGGAAAAGAGTAATCAATATTCATGCATAGATAAGAGCTTTATTTATAAATGATGATTGTACAATGCACTTTATTACTGAAACATTGCCATCAAAATGAAAATTGCTTGCACAGGACAACATTAATAGCCACTTGTATATACAGTATAATCCAAACTCTATAATACAAATTTTACTCCTGCTTTTTTTCTCACCCACGACTGTATATGGAAATTAAATTAACGAACTCTTTGAAGACTATGGGTATTAATCATCCTTCTTTTAATTTTACAGTATATCTCATTATTCTTTGGAGAATTTACATTTCTAAAAGTAAAGTTCTTCCTGGCATTGAAATACATATAAATCTTAAAAACAAAAAACAAAGAAAACACAACAGAAAAGCGGGAAGGGGGGGGGGAAGAAGGAAAGAATTGTTAAAGCATTATTTTTGTTCTCAGGAATATTTTCACACCTGGTCATCCAAGTTCCCACTAGCAAAATCTACCCAGGCTGTGTGACTCATCTTGCAATTAAAAAAAAAAAAAGATTGCTTGAGCAATAACCTGACGTATTGCTTTGCAAAATGACAGGAAAAACAAGGACCAGAGACAAAGAGACATCTATCTGATGTCCAAAAATGGGGGTACGCTTTTAAAGTGCTTCCTGGTGCCCAAATAAACCTGCCAGCTGCTGTTTTAAGATTAATCTGAGATCAACCCACATCTGACATTTACTGAGTGCATACAATTTCTAGTTTACAATAACAGTGAAGGAGAACAATGTCATCCATGGATGAAATCCATCACCGATGATTTAGTAGTACATCCCCCTGCAAGTTTGACAAGATCTGCTGTAGAACAAAGTGCAAGTCTTGGGAGGGACCAATTTCTCTGGGTGTTCTGCAGGGAGGCAAAAGCAAATAAAAGCAAGGGGAAAATCTAAGTGTAATTTCTTTTTTGTGTAAATATTTGATTTGATCTAATTAAACCCAGCAGATATTTCAGGTGTGCAGAGGTGTGGATTGAAAGATCAAAGTGGGATTAGGATATATGGGCAAGCATGTCCTGCCTAATAGGGACACTACTTATTTAAAACAAAGATGCAGTTTTGAAAGACATAATAAATGTCTGACAAGGGGACATATAGTAATAAGAGATTTATTGAGGTTGTACAATTAATGCTCAGTATAAAATTGATTATCACGCTGGAGGGGGTTGATGGACTAAAAGCTGATCCCACCTCCTCTCCCCCTATGTTCTGCATCCTCATTCCCCACCCCTTAATCATAAACTGTGTTTTTATTGTATTTGAATATAGAGCAGAGCAGAGCAGAAAGGCTAGACTAGAGTAGAGTAGAATAGAATAGAATAGAATAGAATAGAATAGAATAGAATAGAATAGAATAACAGAGTTGGAAGGAGCCCTGGAGGTCTTCTAGTCCAGCTGTCTGCTCAAGCAGGAGAACCTATACCATATATATGTATATATTTATATTTTTATTGTTAAACTGCCCAGAATCTCCTCAGGGCAAAGATAAATGGCAAATACATTTAAAAAATAATAAAATAAAATAAAATAAAATAAAATATTGACCATACCAGACAAAGTACTTCAAGTTAATGTTAAAGTAATGGAAAAGAATATAGATCTTTGAGCTTTGTGTCAAAAATCTGCACTGTATTGTTATTTACAAATGCTTTAAAAAAAAGAATAAAAGTAGCCATTGATCCTGCCACTAAAAACAACATAGATAAGTATTTAGCTTCTGACATCCCCCTTTGTACTCTAACTAATTTACTGTATTTATAAACAGTAATAAAACATGTTTGTGTTTGCCTTGCTGCGTGAAATATAGCATGGGAACAATTTAAACTAACTGCAACTTTTTCTGAGTTCCATGACTAATGCTCAACATATGGAAAATATATTCACTGCTTTAGCCTCCTCCAAGAAGAAAACCATCATAAAAATATGAGCAGGAAGTGGCAGAATCAAGCTAATTGTGGCTTGAAAGTAAGATATATTTGGCTAGGAGACCACCAGATCAACCTAGTAAAATAGGAAGGAAAGGGAAATTTAAAAATGTGAAGAGAAGTCAAGGAACACCACTTTAAAAACAGTGATATCCATGCCGTTAATGTAGTCATGAGGACTCTGACTTAAAAGCATCTTTTACCTTTATTGCTGGTGCTATTAATGCTAATGTTACTCCTAATATTCCTATTACTAAAGTTACTGCTAATAAAAAGTTGTAATATAGAGAGCACAGGCTAAGGTCAAACATCACAGTTTGTCAGCCCTTCAAGGTAGTCCAGAGAGGAAGCACAAGTCAACAACATATCTTTCCTGTAAGGTTACAATAACCGAATCTTGCAAATCTGCAAACACTTCTTTTAGAGCAGGGGTAGTCAACCTTGGCTCTTTTATGACTCGTGGACTTCAATTCCCAGAATTCCTGAGCCAGCCTGGCTGGCTCAGGAATTCTGGGAGTTGAAGTCCACAAGTCATAAAAGAGCCAAGGTGGACTACCCGTTTTAGAGGAATGCACATACATGTGACAGCTGTATTTTGAAAAACAAGTGAGGATGTCTCACTTTCTCAAGGAACAAAGAATATTTGTACAAAACTTCACTAAAGGGAACAATTCTTCCCAGTTTCAGAAAACCAGATTCAATTTTTTTGCTGTGTTAATCCAGGCCTTTCCTGTTCAGAAGACTGAGGTTTCTAGAAATTTATTTTTCTGTGCCCTTCATCTTTGGAATCAGCAGCTCCACTTATATGAATGGGCATTTTAATTTATCTCAGAATCTGAAGTTTCTACTTGTTTCATCTCCAGTTGGTTGGTTTTAAAAAACTAATCCAGGACAAATGGAATGAGAAACCCAGAGGTTTTGGTTGTACATACCCCAAACCTGCCCTTATTCGACTTTTATTGTGGCTTAGAATATCTCAAAAGAATTTGAGAACTTTGGAGACTTCGTTTTCTTATATTTACATAACCAAGTTTGTAAGAGTATCAGAGTAGATAAGTAAAGAACAAGAACAAGAACAAGCAAGTCAGTTTCTAAGGTCAATAACACCTTTTTTTTTACCACCATCCACATTCTCTGATGTTCTTTTATGGAATAAGAACATTTTTAAGTGCAAGTCTCACATATTTCAAATTCTTAAGCGGCAGCAAAACAAGTTTCTAAAGCCCGGGAATAGAATCTAAAGTTTTTTTTTAACATAATCACCACACCAAACATTCAGAGAATTTAAGGAAGTTTAATATGCCATCAAGTGACATTGGATTGCAGCCTAAAAATGTCCACATAATGCTTTTCTGCTATGACTTTTAGACTTCCCCTTTTTTCTCTCTGTTGCAGAGTTCCTCTGGGAAGTCACAACTACTTTCAAGCTGATCTGTGCATTTAAAATATTTAATTTCTTTTGAGTGCTGTGTTCACAAGTGCTTTAGTTTTGAAACAAAATCAGCTCTGGGATCTCACAACAGAAGATACTCTAGTGGCCAAAACGACATTGATTTCCTGCCAAAGGTATCAGTAGCAACAAAAAAACCCCTACATGGCTGCTTATGGAACCGGCTTTATCCCATCCCATCAGCCTATCCCACCTGGTCATGGTGCAGATCCCGTCAGTTAAAGAGCTCTGAATGGCGGGGTCCAGGAAGAGAGCCTTCTCTGCCATTGCCCCCCATCCTGTGGAATATTATCCTGCCTCCCCCAGAGGTGAGGGGGACCCCCATCTCCTGGCCTTTCAAAATGGAGTGAAAACGTGGCTCTGTAACGTGGCATGGGGAGGCCAAAGAAGCACAGAGCCATTGGGCTGGCTGGTGGCACGAGACCCCCCCCCCCTTTGCTTTTGCCAATTAATTTTTAGCAAGGCTTACTTGTTCTTGCCTCCCTAATTTTTTTATAGCTTTTTTTTTAATTCTAAAATTTGTGGATTTGGTGACTCACAAGTGTAGACAGTTTGATTCATTCTTCTGGGCCAATCCAGATAACTGAATTTTCAATTAACCATAAACAATTGGCCATGGGTTACTATCGTGTTTGAACATAGTTACACAATTGTGGCCATTTTTAGTTATTTATTTATTTATTTATTTGCTACTGATCTCACCGTGGGGGCTACTCTAGGAGACTTCCAATAATACCATCGTGTATGAACACAGCTATACAATTGTGGCTATTATTTCTCCTTTCCCAAGATGTATCCTCAGGAAAGGATGAGAGCAACAGTTACAGTTGCAAATTAGGGTTAAAATAATTGAAGCAATTAGTACTCAGTAATTTCTCCCATCTGCACAGGGAGAGTATTGTTTCCAACCTTTGATTTAGACTTTTGGTTTCCATATCAACAGGAATCATACTGGCCAAGCATTGATGTTCTGCTTAATCAAACAGGAAATTAGTATTTTTCAAGATCTTTATGTATTTGCTCCTAGGGCAAATCTAAAAACGATCTTGATGAGCTTCTTGGATCCTTGCCTTATGTATCTGTATACGCAAGAACAAGCTGATGTGCTTTTTGTGCCTTGGGGGTGGGAGGGGAAGGAGGAAAGGAACTGGTTGAATCCATGAATCACTCAAGAAATTAAATAAAGACATACCTGTGTACATCAAAACATGGCATGTACAACGTCTCGCACGATATTCAGGCTCGTAGAGTAAAAAGTTCATTGCTTGTGAGCCACGGTGGCACAGTCGTTAGAATGCAGTATTGCAGGCTTACTCTGCCCACAGTCAGAAGTTTGATCCTGACCGGCTCCAGGTTGACTCAGCCTTCCATCTTGAAGACCCAGATTGTTGGGGGCAATTTAGGTTGACTCTGTAAACTACTTAGAGAGGGCTATAAAGCACTATGAAGTGGTATATAAGTCTAAGTGCTATTGTGCCAAAGAACATTCCATTTTCCGAGGAAACTTGATGCCAACACTTGGTGAGACTCTTACACATCACATGATTAAACGAGGCACAGGTTGAACCATTTAAGCTCAAGATGCCTGACTTCAGACAGAAAGGTGGTGGTGGTGGTGAATTTCCAGCTGAAGGCAAAATGGTCCATGCTTGTAGAAATTCTTGTTGACCCACAAAATTAGCTGTCGCTCCTGCGATAGATGCCTTCATTTTACACCCAGCAAAGTTATTAAATGAGTATTAAGCACCACCATTTTATGTCTGCTGTAACGATGCTGATATACTTAAAAGCAAAGTTTCATTTCATATCAAAAATGTAGAATCCAGAAAGGGTAAAATTGTTAATTTAAATTTAAAAAGATTAAAAAATACTTTAATAAAAGTATACATTTATATAGTTCTAGCCCAATGCCAGGCCACGTTGATGGCAGGGATATTTTAGAGCAGCAATTCATTTTATGTGCACGTCAGTGCCAGGTAACATTGTAAAAGTTGGATAGTTGTTGGAATAGTGCCACATTTGCTGTGAATATCCTTGTCCTCAGGGCGAAAACCCCATTTTAACACGTGGTCTTTAGTTTATTTAAATGCACAGTTTATTCAAACATCTCCAAAATGTCCACTCCTCCTCTGGACCTGCAGGCAAGCCTTCAGGCGGTTTTATCCAATTATGAAGGTGTTTAACTTGATGTTTTCATATTTGTAATTGTTTTTTTTTGAGGTAGCAATCTCATTGGCACATTATAAACAGCTCCTTCTTGATTTCAATAGCAAAGTATTTTAATATTTTTCAATAGCAAAAAAAATTTTCAGTCACAAAGTTATATTTTTTGAATTGTCTTAAGCAGGCAGTTCTCAGAATGTGGTCTGAGGCCCTCTGGAAGCGTCCCTCATATCCTTTCAGGGGACCAATGAAGTCAAATATTTTAACATTTCCGAGTTTAAATTTCTAATATACTACCTAGCGATAGAGGTAACCTATATAATTCAAAGTTCTTTGGGGTCCTCCATGCACAGCAACGCGGGCGTGCATTTAAAATTATTATTTTTTGTCTATGTACGCACTTAAAAATGTTATTTTATGTGCTTGTGGGTTACACGTTTGGATTTATTGCAAAACTATCCAGTTTCATGATGAATTCCCTAAAAAAAGAGGTTTCCAGGTGACGGGCGCGTATTCCCCAGCTTGTCTAATGCCGCCCCTCAGTTTACTGCCTCCAGCCCGCACTCGGACTTCCGCCAGGCTTCCCTCGCTGGCGCCCTTTCTTCGCAGGCGCTTCCGGGTCCTCCTTGCCCAGCCTTCAGGTGAGGGCAGCTGCCCAGCGGGGCGGCTTCGGAGACTCCGAAGAACGCGCTTGCGCAGAGGGGGGCAAAGCGAGTGTGTGTGAGCGCGTTCTGGCGCCTGCGCCCTGACGGCCTACTCCCGCAGCCCTGGGCAGAGAGGCAGGGAGGATGCCTGACTTCTCGCCGCCTCGTTCCCGGCTCGACAGCGCATGCGCAGAGGCGCCTCCCGAGCGCCCTGACAGCCGGGGCGGGCGAGCCGGGAGCCAGGCGGCCAGCAAAAAGGAAGCGCCGGGCCGGCATGGAGGGCCAGGGGGCCGGAGGGGAAGACCCGCCGGGAAAGGGCACCCCCAGGCGGGGTGGCAGCGGCGGGGGGCGTCCCTCGGAGGAGGAGAGTAAGAATAAGCCCAAGCTGGTGAGTGCAGAGGGCGGGAGAGCCTCGCTTGCGGGTTCAGACGTTATGGGAAAGCGGGTCAAGGCTGCCCACTTGCCCCTTTGCAAGACCTAGCTAGTCCCACGGCGCTTCCTGGTTTGCATGATCCCAGGGAGATCCTGGCTAAGCCAACCCGAGTTTCCAGGGTTGCAAGGAGCATCCAGGGCTTCCTGGTTGTGTGAACCCAAGGGAATCATGGCAGAAGCCAGTAAGGCTTCCCCGGATGCATAATCCAAGGGGAATCCTGGTGAGCCAACTTCAGCTTTCTAGTTGCATGAAGCAACCAGGGCTTCCTGGTTGTGTGAACCCAGAAAATTGTGGTGTAAGCCAATAGGGCTTTGCAAGATGCTTGAACTTGGCCTGCTGTTGTTTCTGATAAGAAATTGTGGCTTGTGGTTTGTTGCTAACCAGCCTTTTTGCTTGTTGCAGGAACCAGCCTCACCTTGGTAGACCAAAAGTCTCTTGAGTTTGCTAATCTGTGTACTGGCCCTTTGGTGTACAGGTCTGTCTAGTTAGTTGGCCCCACTCTTTGTTGCTTGTGTTGCTAGAATTTGGGGATTCTCCTAAACCAACTGTTTAGTTACAGTTGATTGAATATCACCAACCTAAGCTATCTGGTCTTTTTTGTCCTGTGTTACTCATCCAACAATCTTGGCAACCTCTGTTTCTCCAGAAAAGTTGAGTTTAAACTCTTGTAATTCCTAGCTCTTTTGGCTGATTCAGTTAGAGGGGCATATTGGGGCGTGTGACATGTGTGTTTCACTGTTGTCACTTGTGTGATCTCCCACGACCTGATGTTTGTATCTACTGGAAGAGATTTCTTCACTCTAGTGTTATCCAGATGTGTTCGCTCAGTATTGCCTCTAACCAACTTACAATGAGATCAGAATGATGACACATGCATCATATGGTGGTGAAATTATGTAATTGCCTCACAAGATCTTGTGCAAATACATAGGTTGGGTCATTTGCATTTTTGATGTGATCACGTGTGTCATTTGCTTCCTTCCTCCCAGTAGAGGCAAGTGCCCTCAACTGTTGTTCTTCAACCCTTGTGGCCTTCAGCACCCATCCCTCCTGATCTACAAAAATAGAGAGATTGAAGTCCAACACATCTGGTGAACATCAGGTTGGTGAAGGCTACTGTAGAAGTAACCTTCAACAATTGGTGAAAAGAAGCAGCGTTCTTTCCATAGCTGGAACTTTCCAGGGCATTGCTGATCAAGCTTTTATTTGTACTTTACACAAAAGCTGCTGATAAAGAAGTTTATTAAAAGGTGTAGCTGCTGAAGTTGCTTCAAAAATTAGAGTTCTTTGAAAGGGGGAAAAAAGAGCCTTGGGTAAGATGTTTTGAACAAAACCTGTGCTTTGGGAAAGTGATTGCTACTTCTTTCACTAGTTTTGACTTTTTCAGACAAGCTGCAATTCAGTTCAATTTATTATTTCAGTAATATCTCGAGGGCAACATTCTCTAGGTTGGGTAAACAAACTTGCCTGGAAAGACATAGGAGATCTTCTGGTCACATGGCCAGATGAAGTAGGGCTGGATATGTTCAGACCAATGTTCAACTGACTGTTTAAGCAAGAACATGAGTGTTTCAGTTTTAGAAATCTTGCATCTGGTAAGCTGTGCCCAATCCATTCTCACCCTTGCATATGTCTGATTTAATAATTGCAGTGCCAATTTTTACTGGTGTGATCTCCGAATCTTTGAGAGATCACAAGAGTGATACCTGGGTTTTCCACCTCATTGCTATCAAGAGGTACATGAACTGTTTGACACACTGCGACTCTTTGAAAACCAAAGGACAGACAGATTATGACTTGAAAACATTTTTATGTTTATCTGTAATGAACCCTTGAGTGGAGTTGGCAATTTTTCAGGATATGACCTCAGCAGGCAGCAAGCACTATGATAAACAGAAGTTAGAGGCCAAACAATTTGGTTTGTCTCCTATTTTCAGACTTGGAAAAACTTCCCTTTTTTCTCTGTTTTTTTCCCCTATAGTAAAGATCCAAGAATAAGTTTCTGTCTGGAAAAGGTTGGGTGTAAATCCTATTTGAATATTTTCTGTGTTGCCAATGTTTGGGTGAAGTAATTGCAGGGCAATTAAGTCGGTTTTAGAGGAAGGTTTGAGGTGACATCATAAGTGAGATCTTTAGGAAAAGAGGAGGTGAAAATGAAATTCCTAGTCAATAACAAGTTGAACTTTGAGTATTTGTATACATTACCTTAAGCTACAAATGTAGCAACAGTAATTCACAATGTATCAACTAAAGCTAAAACTTAATTTTCCCAACAAGCAACTTGTAATTAAAACAACAAAGTAGACACTCTGTATTTTAAATTACAGGCTATTAAATGCAATGAATTTTCTGTTAATAATGACTAAGATGCCCATGTGACATTGCAAACAGCAGGAAATTGTGGGTCCTGATTTCAGCTCATGAACAGAACACAAGATTAAAAAAAAAACTAGCTAAATTGCATAAGCTCATTGATGAATATATGATATCTTTTTTATCTGCAGTTTTGTTAACAGAAGACACCTGGGTTCAGGCCTATGGCTTTGTCACTACGATGAATATACACTGGGGAACCATTAAAAAAAATAAACCCGAAGGGTATACATCCTAGGAATATATTTTTTTTTGGATAGAATATACCATGCTTGAAGTCATAATTATCACAGATGAACAGGGTTATAAAATGATTTTATACTACAGAACTTAATAATCATCTTTCAGCCTTGATTACATTTTATGCTTTTGTCATTTACTGATTGAAGGGTGCTTAATTATACACAGGATTGGGCTGTGGAAAAAATGGTTTCATGATGGTCTATAATTTTAATTCTGAGTAGAAATGTGCAAGGTACTTGTTTCAGGATACAGAATATTGGTGTCTTGGAAGTGTTGATCCTTTTTTTTTTTTGCCAATTACTGGTAGACCCTTGGCAACCGACTCATATTTATGACGGTGGTATTGTCCCAGAGTCATGAGACCTCCTTTTGCAACTTTTTGACAAGCACAGTCAGTGGGGAAGCCAACAACCGTGTTATGAATAACTGTAATCATTCACTTAACAAATGTGGGAAGAAAAGTCATAAAATGGGGCAAAACTCACTTAAGAAATGTCTCACGTAGCAAAATAAATGTTGGGCTGAATTGCGATCCTGAGTCCTGGACTACTTGTGCTTCCTTGAATTAGTCTGTGCAGTGTCTCTTTTAGTAATGTGTTTTAACTGTATTTTATTTGTTGTGTTTCTATGGCTATCAGCCTTGATTGCCGACTCTGGATGGAAAAGTTAATTGTAAACAAAACAAATAATACAGGATGCACGGAATGAATGATTCAGTCTTGGGACAAGGAGTGGTGCTGAGGGAAAAGGAGTGGTGCTGAGTGACAGGTGTACAAGGGATTTGTACACCTAGGTCCTAGGTTGAGGGACCTTATTTTGATTTTATTTTGTGAGAAGCCTTTCGATTCTTGGCTGTGGCCTTGGGTTACATTTTTTTTTAATGATCATCTATGGTTCGGTGCTATTAGTGGGAAAGTTTTGTATGTAACTTGATACAAACTCTTAGGATGTAATACAAAGAGATGGTCAAGATTAGGAATTACACAGACTTCACTAACATATATTTAACGCTAATCTGGAGGTAATTACAAAACCTAGGAAACTGCAAGAGGAATTTTCCATCCTTATTTACAGTGAGGTTTCCTGGACTAAATTGTTCTTTATGAGATAAGCTACCAACAAACTCTTGTTCTCTCTCTTGATTTTTTTTTTAATGTCTAATCTTTTTTGCATCCCTTTACAATCTTCCCACAATCATTTACCCAAAGCTGCTTATATCCACGTTGGAATTAAACTAGTCTTCAAGAACAGGGAGGCAGGATATGTTATGGGTCCCCTTTCTTAAGGAGATCCATCTAATGGGACCAAGAAGAAGGGCCTTCTCTTTGGTGGCCCCATTTCTGTAGAACATCATCCCTGCAGAAATAAGATTGGCTCCCACTTGGACACTCTTTTGCAAGGCCCCGAAGACATGGTACTGCCATCACAGCCGGGGACCCCAGGGTGATACACTGCCCTATCAAGGGGTCAGTTTGATTGTTGTCACCAGGGTGATGTGAGTTTATTAGCTTTTATATTGGGTTTTACCTTTGTAAGATGAAGTTATCATCAGCAAGTTGGATGGCTGTATGCCATTTTCTTAATAAATAAGTAGCAATAGCACTTAGACTTATCTACCTTCTATAGACTTCACAGTGCTCTGGGTGGTTTACAGAGTCAGCCTATTGCCAACAATCTGGGTCCTCATTTTACCAATCTTGGAAGGATGGAAGGCTGAGTCAACCTTGAGCCGGTGAGAATTGAACTGCTGGCAGCTGGCAGTCAGCAGAAGTAGCCTGCAGTACTGCATTCTGACCACTGCGCCACCACTTGAGTTTGGTGTCTGTCCATTCTTTAGGCTTGTGGTTCATCTCCAGCTTCCTTTCCCAAATGCCGTGGAAGAATATTATGCCAGAAATAAGAAAAGTCAGTAGCATTTTTTTTTACTACTTGCATCATTATTTATTATCCTTTTAAACTTCCCAATAATTTCAGTCCTCCAGCCATGCATATATCAATGGAAAGCATAACATTAAACTGTAATGGAAAAATAAACAATAATGCAGAAACGTTCTGTAACCTAGATAAAATCCGCAGTGATAATAAAATGCCGTACATAATAACAGTAGAACTATCAGCTGAATAATGGCCATGTACACAATCACTGCTGGATGTAGTTTGGTAATTCAGCCTATTTTTGATCAGCCTAGTGGTAGTCCTCAATTTACAGCTATTCATTGGGGCACTGCTAGGGAAACTTAGCAGTGGACTGTGGACTTGACTGAGAAATTAGGGAGGAAACCCACATATCTGGAAAGAAAGCAGCAACACAACACTCCCATAACACTCCCAAAAAAGCTTCATGTATGTCATCAACTTGCCTTGAATGCATCTTTATTTTTTTTAAGTTTTGGGAGTGAGCATTGAGAAATCAATCAGCTAAATCCCGTTGACTAGCAAAGCGTTGCTTGTTTAAAATCACGTCAGAAGCATCACAATTAAAATAAGGCGTACTGTATAATATAAAATTAAAAATGTAAATGACAAGATTAAAACATGTGGAAGTTAAAGAGAGGGGTCCTTGGTGCTCTCTGAGCTTGCTTGTTTTCTTGCAGACGTTTCATTACCCAAACTAGGTAACGTCATCAGTGCCACATTGATGACGTTACCAAGTTTGGATAATGAAACGTCTGCAAGGAAATAAGCAAGCTCAAAGAGCACCAAAGACACCTCATTGCAGCCCTGACCTACAAATATTCTCCTTTATAAGTTAAACAGATCATGCCCAGAAACTGGCAACATTAATTGTATTCTGTCATGCAGCCATGAGGTCCTCAAGTGATCAAGATTTCCATATTTCCAAGCTTTCGCCAGACCCAGGTGCCAGTTCCTCCATTAGTTCCACCCAATGTTGGTTCTTTGTAGCTTTCCATAGGTCCTCTCTGCTTTTAAATTCTTCAAAGTCTTCCATCAACCTAAGGAAGCTTTTCCTAGATTTTAGTCTCTGATGAACCAGTTGTAGGCCATAGACAAAAGCGTTGATTTTATAGCACCAGGATTTTGAAAAATCCTAAGCTGGACTTACAAGGGATGGATTTTGGAATTCTAATAATTAAATTCATTTCAGTTTATAATGCAAGAAATACGCTTCAAGAGAAAGTTTGTCTTACTTATTTTTGGCCATGTAACTGAAGAAGTTGTCTAGGCAACAGCCTTGCACATAATTTAGTTGGGTGGTAATTCGGTAAACTAATTTTCTAAGTTTGGCAGTCTTTTAACCTGTCACTTTGCACAGATGCAGCTCAGATAGGAGTGGGCAGCTATTTCTTCCTTCCTTCTTTCCTCTGCTGGTTTCCACATGGATAGCACAAATCTCAGGCACAACCCTCATCTTGGGAATGAGACACAAAATAACCACACAACTTTAGTTCTACCAATTATTTTGCAACAAAAAAGCTATTAACACCTTTTTTTTTAAAAAAAGAAAAAATGCCAAGAGCCTAGTATCTCTCTAAAATAATTGGACACTTTTTTGAACATAGGTCCCAATTTAATTTTGTAGTGTCCAGAACTTAGTATCTTCATGGTGATCTTCTATGCTTACCGTTGAGTAATTTGTTGTTAACCTAGTTGTAATGTTAGCTTTTTGTCTCAAACATTGATAATTCTTTTTCTGCAGTGGTTCTTGGGCCAGTATATGATGACAATATAAATCTGTCTCCCTGTAAATCAGCATGCTTTGGTTTAAAAAGAAAAAAATGGTATGTATTTGCCATACAGTAGTTCTTTCAAGCAAGTTTTTTTTGCCCTTTCTCCAGGATCTGCTTTCCGAACAGTTCTAGAATAGCTGTTTAATCCCTTTGGATACTTACTCAAGGACTTAAAGCAAAATATGTGTAGGAGAAGGATAGGCAGAGCCTGGGAGTGGATTCAAGAGAATAATCAGCCTAGAGCTGTTATTTTCCCACAAGCAGTCAAAGTTCAACCTCTCTTCAGTTCTGTTAACTCTTATCTAATGTCAATTTAATGCTGGCCATTAGTTGACTAGATTCTTGGGTATAAACGTGAACAATAAATCAGAATAACTGGAACTCAGCGTGTGGTTCTGATTTTTCATGCCCGACAATATATTCAGTAAACTCAATTCAGTTGACTCATCCATTCACCATTAGATTCAAATTCTGGTCATCCATGCAACTGATTGGACAGCTTCTGGCTAACCATACTTTCTCAACCCAACCAACCTCACAAGATTATAATAGGAATGCCATGAGGAAAGGTAGAATGTGCATTCCATTAGGGAATAAAATGCATAGGTTTTCAGTAGAAATCAAACCGATTTACCAAGTCTGGAATTCTAAAACCTTTCCCAGCACAGGAATCAAAGCAATGTGTTTGTAATACATGCCTTGAATTCCATCATGTTGACTTTGTTATGACAACATCCCCAAGGAAAACATCTGAAGGATTATTAGTCATAGTTTTATTGCTTGCGATGCTAGTTATATGGCCTCCTTTAAATATTCTTTATCTTGGTTTGGAATTCGTTTTTATGTATGCATTTTTCTCCCGGTATCAGTTTTCAGCTTCAATTTGATAAATAGTCCCATGGCAAATAGGTATGTAGGGTGAGTATGAAGGTTTTTCAGTACACAGCTAATTTTTAAACGTTTTAAAATTTAAAACGTACACATTTCCCTTACTCACTTCTTTTTTCTCAACACAGTGGCGTTGTTTCTGAACATATTTATAGAGTTGTATAGTAATTGAAGATTTCATACTGGAAATTTATTGTAATGTGACTCACATTGACAGTATAGTTTCACAGATAAGGTTGAAGTGTTAAAAGCCACCTTTATCTAGGAACTCTTCAGAGCTTTTGTGGATATTGCACAGTTAAGCATTTTCTAATTCCAAATAATGGTGGATTGAAGCAGGACTAGATAGTATATTTGCACATTAAATAGTGCTTGTTATTGAGCTCTATGCGTCTGACATGAATTTCATTTCCTTGATGTGCACCTATTTTAGAACTAAAAGTATTGATTTGGTAAATCAGCTTTGGTTGTGTCGTTCATAAAGAGGCAAGTGGCCACATCTCTGTTTAGACAAGTGTAGTTGAATCATCACGTTCTTTCTACGCACTGTGAATTAATCTCAAAACAGCATGCAACAGTGTCTGTACCAAAATGTTATTTAGGAATGTATTCAGTTTTTATGCTGAATGCTCATTTTACATTTTAAAACAACGAAAAAAAAGTAATATGTACGAATACAGTAAATTAAGGTCACCTTAGTGATCTTGAAATGTCTGGCTAAATTTATCTCTTGTTAGTGAAGTTAAGCTGCCTTGAATCTTCCACACTGCAAAGAGATTTTAAACCTAATAAACTTTCCAAATGGAAAGTGAATGTGTACTTTCTGAACAACATATTGAAGAAACAAATAGGACATTGAAAGATGTTTCGAGGTCCCATAACTGCTATTTCACTGAATAGTACCATAGTTCATCATTACTGTGACATGAAGATTGGAGATATTTTATTCTAAATTACGGGATTTCAGACCTGCAGAATTTCTGCTGTTCTGATAAGATTGAGAAACTTAAGGGATAAGGGAACTGAAACTGGCACCCACCTAAAATAGGAAAAAGCTTGATGAATTATGCAAGATCTCAGTTAGAATAGATGTAAAAATAGCAAAGTAAGTCTGCTTGCCATGATTCCACAGTGTCAATTTAATTTCCTCACCTTTAATTTCCCTCTTTCTCATATGAATAATTTTATGTTGAAAATTAAAAAAAAATTATTGAGAGACTTTATAGTTCTAACTTTCTAAAAGACTATATGGAATTTACCAATAATGAACATTTCCTCAGGTTAAAAGAGTTCACATTCCTCACAGTCATTAGTTTGTCTTTTAATATAAACCATAATCATGATTCAACATTGTATAATAGCCAAGAGTTACTCTGTAGATCTTTTTTTTCCCCTGTCTGTGCCTTTCATGGAGATTTGTTTATAAATAAATTTGATTCATTTTACCAGATTCCTATGTTGTTTGCATGCAGAAGCCAATAATTGTAACCAAAAATAAATTGTACCCAACTGCTACATAAAGTTGGATTGTTGTTGTTTTTTCTTATCTGGTGAACTGGACTTTGCTTTAAATCTGAGTCTCCAAATTTAGCAACTTTAAGACTTCTGAACGTCAACTCCCAGACACCCTCAGCTAGCCATGCAAGTCAGAATCTAGGATTTAAATTCTGACTAGCATATAACAAATTGTAGTGAATTAAGGGGGTATGTAAACCGAATCTAAGGGCCACCTTAGTGGTTAGTGAACCTCCAAAATTATGGCAAACAAATTAAAAAATGGGACAGCATTTTTTATTTTTTAAAATTTCTTGGGGAAAAGGGGGCAATATACAGATTTCACTTTTAAAGAGGGTCATATCTTCACTTTTAAGATCTGGCATTAGTATAAATCAGGGGTCTTCAAACTTGGCCCTTTTAGGACTTGTGGACTTCAACTCCCAGAATTCCTCAGCCAGGCACGCTGGCTGAGGAATTCTGGGAGTTGAAGACCACAAGTCCTAAAAGGGCCAAGTTTGAAGACCCCTGGTATAAATCATATCACTAGTCATAGTCTTGTGGCCTTCAGACACCAGAATAGACACAGCTATCTCTCTTTGTATGTTTGTGTGTATATGTGTCTGTGTTTCCATATATACTGTATGGAAAAAAAGGCTGCCCCAAATTTCTGCCCCAAATTAAAACCCGCTTTAGTCAACCCTCACAGACCCAAATCAATGGAAGAGATTGTTATGCAGGTGGCCATATCAGAATGTCCTAATTTATCAGATTTAGAAATCAAGACAATATAGACAAGTACTACAATCTGTCTGGAATAAATTTGAATGAATTCAGTTGGGCTTTCGAATAAACATTTCAGCAATACAGTATTATTCTTTGATTGGCCTGGTATTAGTAAGAATGCATGTGACATAGATCTGTATTTCCAGTGAACATTTCTCAATATATTTTGGCAATGTATGCATTACAAAATGACAGTGCAGTAAAGCAGACAAAGTGATGGCCTTGTTGCACTTAACTAGATATTCAAACAAATTGGAAAGTCCCCTGTTATATATATCATTGTGCTCTATAACACTAACAAATGATTTGCTTCAGTGAGACTCTGAATTGAGCAGGAACATAAAATACAGTATTTAAGAGTCAGGTTCACACAACACATCCATGGTTTGTTAACGATTTAACAGACTAATTAGCTGGGCCATTGCAGTATACTAACTGTATAACATGATTTATAAATCTAAATTGTTTCAGACATTGGTTAGGCCACCGATGGAAACCCAATCTTGAAGTAGTATAATAAATTAATGTTTTATACTGAAGTGTAAACAGCACAGAAGAAGTAATTTACCTGCAACTGCATTGTCTGTAAGAGACTGACTACCGCTGACCTCAATAAAAGTATTAATAGTGATCCAAATTTGTTATTCCATATTTCATTGTAGATTTGCTTTATTGTGGCTGATGTTAACTTGACAGCATATTGGAAAAGCAACAAAAAAAATGTGTGAGATGCTTCTGGATAGAAATAACTTCAAGGATCCAGTGAGCTGGATGGTAATTCTGCTTACTTATTAGGCTAAAAAAAAAAAAAGTAATCATTCGGCAGGTTTTGGAATTTGATGTGTAAACCTGCTATTTAGTTTGCTTTGTACTCAAAAAAGGGTTTAAAATAAAATAGACCGATGCTGCTTCTTGAAATGTTTCAGCAAAACAGCAGTAAGGGTGGAAAATATTTGAACAGATTGAACCAATATAAAGTTTAGCTTAAGTTACCTCAGTATAAAATTGCTTTTTCTGAAGAGAGTGACATAATAATGAATATAGCTTATAGCTTAATACTGTCCTACTCCTTGCCACAGAATAAGAATTGAGGCATTCAAGTGCCAGATTTACAGATAATTTAGAGACCTTTTAAAGTTGCAGCGGCACGGAAAAAGTGACTTATGACTCTTTTTCACACTTAGGCCCATTGCCACATCCCCGTGGTCAGGTGATCAAAATTCAGACGCTTGGCAACTGACTCATATTTATGACGGTTGCAGTGTCCCAGAGTCATATGATCATCATTTTGTGACCTTCTGACAAGCAAAGTCCAATTCACTGAACAGATGTTTCACTTAGCAACATAAATTTTGGGGTCAGTTGTGGTTTGTAAGCTGAGGATTACCTGTTATTTGAATTTTGGCTTGAATATACCCTTGACAGGTGTCTTGGTCTGCTCCTGCATCTATATATTTATTTATTTATCCACCTATTCCCTCAGATGTTGCCTCAGACACTGAAGCAGTTCTAGGTAGGTTTAAAATGATAGCGTAGAAATCACATGAAAAGCACAATCACCTCAAGCATTTGAGTAATTCTAGGTGGCTTCCAAAGTAGAGCTTAAAATAACAGCGTGGAAGGAAGACAAAAAAGGACAATAACAAAATGGCAATGATAAATACCACGTTGAAGGGGAGGAAACAGACTTAAAGGCCAAAATACTTTATTGGGGATTAGATCATCTTAGGCTGACCTTGAAAGAGCTGGTTTTTACAGCTTTGTGAAAGCGTAAGTAATCCACAAGTGATTACTACATGTAGTAATCTAATAGCATCACATGCTAGATTACTAAAGAATAGAAATGTGTACCCCACATGCTTAACAGGTTGTGTGTGGTATCTTTTTCCCACAAGCATAAGGTCTTGCATTTCTCCCTTCCTCAAATTTGTGATGAAAGAAAGAAAGAAAGAAAGAAAGAAAAAGAAAAGAAAGAAAGATCTTAGCTTTTCATTCAAAGCAATCCTAGACTCTCAGTTTTAGATCTACCCATTATTCTTGGTCAATTAACCCAAATATGACTGCTAGCATCCACATATGGGAATAGCTAATAATCACTAGGGTGTATTTCTTGTTTTAACACTGTCATAACTGAAAATCACCATGGCAATTTTTATATGTTTATTTTATTTCCTCTTTGTAGAAGATTATTGTTGGTATTACTACACAACATGATGCGTTCCTCATGTGAATAACAATAATACTGGGATACCAAATGAACAAAACTACAGTTGATACTGGAAAAAAAATATATAGCTAAAAATACCATGGTTAAAAGCTTTTCTACTTTATTAGAAACCTCCAAATTATGTTTATTCTTCAAGCAAAGTAAAGATTGTTACAAAATCATTACAGCATTAGTAACACACAAAAGTGGCTATTTGTACTACATTGTGCGCAAGGCAAAACATTTAACTGATTA
Source organism: Protobothrops mucrosquamatus (assembly GCF_001527695.2). Classification (NCBI taxonomy): domain Eukaryota; kingdom Metazoa; phylum Chordata; class Lepidosauria; order Squamata; family Viperidae; genus Protobothrops; species Protobothrops mucrosquamatus. The sequence goes on from NW_015388418.1 coordinate 145,005, forward strand.
AATCAGGAAAGGAAAAAAATTAGGCTGTTTTCAGGAATGTTTCTCTCTAAGGCTTTCAGTAACATGGCAAAATGCCTGCAGATTGTGCCAGACCTTGTATAGTCTTTGTGTGTGTATGTGAGTCATTATTGACTCCTGGCGATTTCCTGGACTAGTTCCTGCAGTTTTTTTGGCAAGTTTTCGGAAGTGTTTGCCATTGCTTCCTCTTTAGGGCTGAGAAAGATGGTTGGCTTCATGCCTAAGGCAGGACTAGAACTCATGGTCTCCAGGCTTCTAGTCTCAATCTTAACCTGACACCCTTAGACCGCTTTTTTATGCAGAGGTATTACAAACTTGAAATTGTCTCTACTTTGATGACAGCTTTTTATTATTATTATTAATGGAAAAAAATAGACCTCAGAAGCCCTTGTAAATTATGCTGAGGACAGATCGTCCTCACGAAAATTTGTTTACAGTCTGTGGTCTTTCAAGCATTGACATGGACTTGAATGGCACATAATCAATGAAATATGCTTAAGAAATCCAGTTTATTTTAAATTCAAAATAAAGAAAACCCTGCACTTCAGTAGGAACAGCATGAAGGTGAACTCTTCTGATTTATTTAGTTGAATAAATTGCTTGCTTGATTTTAATTACTCCTGAAGTGAAGTCCTTTTTAACCCTCTTTTCTTTTGCATGAGGAAAGCTTACATCTTGTGGTTCACATGCTGTTCCCTCTGGTTAAACCTTGTTTAGGATAAGCCACCGTCATTTTTGTAAAACATATCTTTTTTCTAAAAACCGCAATTGGATCATCTGCTTGCCTAGCCAATTACAGTGGCTAAGCAAATTATATTCTTTGTGGGTGGAAGGTGCATTTTTGTTGTCCCAGATTGTGGTCCTTGTGGCTTTTTTTTCTTCTTTCTGTTTTTGTGGGTCTTTTTCTAGTGTACTGCTCTATGTTTCCAGATGTTGTGGCTTCCGGACTCCTTTGCAATGTGTTGCTAGTTGTGTGGAGACTTCTAGTGGAATTAATTGGAATGGATCTCCTTTGGTAGAACTCATGACTCATTAACTAAGATTATACACTTTCTGATGACTCTGGATTTACTAATTAGTAATGCATCAGCATTAGTTGTTTCAGGAGATTTGTTTACGTTATATACTCATTATCTGATTTATGAGTGCTGTGCAAGTTGAAATTTAACCAACATGCTTTTAAAGTGGCAAATTAAGGCCAGGCGAAGAATAATAAAAATGTTCATGTATGTGGTCTTTTTGTCCTTTCCACCATTAAATACTAGCAGGGGGGGTGGATTGAATACTAGCAGGGGGGTGGATCTTACAGTAGAGGGGATTTTCAAATTGAGCAACATCCAGATCATGTTTCGTTTCCACGTCGGCTTGCTCATTTCTCGAAGCAGTGCACTTTTAGAAATAAATGCAAACATTAGAGTAGAAATTACTTGCTTATGTCCTATCCAGCATGGATTCAATTTTCTAAATAGATAGGAAAAGTGATCTGCATTATTATTTTTTCCCCCTGCAGTTCAGTAGCCTGTTGAATAAAAGTGGATTTTAGACCAAACTTGTTCATCTCAGGCAATTAAAGCAAGATTGAGTTCAGATTGTTAACGGTGTTAGACTTCAAGTCGTCCTTCAAGGATGCTAGTTGCAATAATTGACTAGTTACACCTTGAATTATGTCTGCTTTTCGATGGCAACCTTGATGGAACACGAAAGATTTCCTGTGCTATTACAGGAAGAGTTAATCAGTCATAGTTAAAGCTTGAAAACAAACTGGATTGTACTGTAATAGCTTTTCTCTTGTTTGTGATGAGCTTTGAAGTGAAGAATCTTATGTATTATTGATGAATAAAATACATTGGAATAAATAAGTATAGCCGCATTTAATACAACATGTGGCATATTGCTGGGAGAAAAAAAATAGGAATACATCCAGAATACAACAACAGCTTCAAACTAACTTTCCAAATAGCTTTGCCTGAGTTATTATATGAAACAGAAATATAGTGCTGCGTGTTCTTTCTAAAAATAGTTTGGAATACATAACATAAAAGAGAAATGTTCTAGTCGCCACTGTATGGGTCAAACGAAACAAATGAGGTTAGGTGGCACATTGGATGAGAGAGTAAATATCTAGCAGTTCTGTTACTGTTCCCAGAGAAAATGTTTTTGTTTAGCAGAATAAGAGATTGCTACTTAAGCAGCAGTGACCCCCGAGTTTCTGTGATAAATCGTGATATGTATTTTTTTTAAAGCTAGTTCTGTGTCATAGTTTGAAGGACTTTTCAAAATTTTACAAGCTGGTAAATCATGACAAGCTAGGTTTTTGTTCCTAAAGAAGTGGCTTTTGAAAAGCCTTCAATATGCGGTGAACCTACTTGCATTTTAATTAATTAATATGCTAGAAGTCAATCCCCACTTCCTATGCATGTACTCAAGATCAGATGCGTAGTAGTCCCTTCCTGCATATTTCCTGCATTTCCCATTGAAGTGGGAGAGGATGGCTGGTCTAGAATTGATGACTGAACCGTGGCCAAAGATGTACACGAACCTGTTTTGTTTTTCCCCAATTCCAGTCCAAGATCCTAATGACTATACCACTGTAGCTCAAATTGCATCATGAAGAATTGTGATCAAAGGCCAAGATAGTTTGATTAGAAGTAAGCTATTTTGGGTTGAGTGGGTGCTGCTGAACACATTTGGAATGTTGAGAATGTACTTTGGAGATTAATCAGCAAATAAGTTAAGTGTAACCAGTTGCGTAGTAGCTATTTACCAAAAAGGAATCTAGTGAGGTTGCTCCTATAACTTCCCATGGTGTCTCTATCATCTCTGCTTAACATTATTTTGTTAGAAGTAGGTGGACACCCTTCTAGTAAAGCAGGTTCGATTACTTTTGTTTTCTAAGAATCTCTGACAGCATAGTAACATTTTAGTAAAGAAGGAGTCTGGTGGTTTAAGTCATAGAAATTAAGGTTGGTTGCTTGGAAGGAAGGAAGGAAGGAAGGAAGGAAGGAAGGAAGGAAGGAAGGAAGGAAGGAAGGAAGGAAGGGATTGGGACAAGGTGCCTACATAATCATCATCCTACTTTTAGGACCATATTGTATATTTTGGCCAAGTACGTTATCAAAACTTCCAAGTTAACTTCTTGTTTCACATTATATTTTGAGAGTTCATTTTAAGGTTTTGCAGCAGTGATCAAAATGTCATATCTTATAGACCCAATTTTCCAATTACAAGGTTTTGTTTTGTGTTGATTCTAAATTGGCAGAATGAAAATAATATATCACATCCATTAGCTTTATTTGCTTTTTTCTCTTTCTGTTCAAAGGTCTTCTCCTTTAGTTCGTATTCTTTGTACAGGTTTCATGGTGAAAACTGGAAAGTGGAATGGTTGAATAGATGGGTTTAGAGCAGGGCTGGGCAACTATGGCAACTTTATGACCTGTGGACTTCAAATCCCATAATTCCTGAGCCAGCTACACCTGGTAATGATGTGGGTAATAACCTGCATTCTGGAGGACGTTTCTGTGATGGCAATAAGTTTGATACTCTTTGAGGTTGATATTTACTCATTTATTAGTGAGAAAATAAAAGATTTTAATATAAATGAAAAGAGGGACCTCTAAATTTAATTTACAGTAGGTAACACACATTTTCTTGTCTTCTTGATTTGCATAGAATCTACAGATAAAAACTTTGGCAGATGATGTGGTAAGATCCTCATATGTGGGTTTGTATTTCTAGTGCATGTTGCTTACAGTATTTTGCATAACTTTAATTATAAATAGAGATATACGATGTTCCAATTAACAACCACTAACATCCTAACTGGTTCTTATACTAGGGTCACAAGCTGTCACCTCCAACCAAAGAGAATTGTATTCCAAGGAAATCTCAAAATTAAATTGGTTGCCATGATGACAGATCAAAATTAGGATCTGGCTACCAGCCTTCCATGTGTTGATATAATTTTAACCAGTCTTCTAAAATGGGAAGGAGATAACCTCGCCTGATATTATGCTGTATTCTGATTCCAAAAAGCAATTATGGTACCCTTAGCGATGACTGATCTGTTTATTTTAAAAAAACAAACTTCTATGTCCAATTCAACACATACTATAAATTCACACCTTCTTGAAAGGAATTGGCCACTACTGCAATTTTGCACTCTTATGTATTTGGGGCATTGGATGTATGGCAACCCATAGCTTGTTGTTGCAGTAAAATCCTCCGTGATTTACCTAGCTACATCCATCTTATTCATCTCAGGAAGGTTTCCCTCCATTCGAAGTGGTCCCCACCCTTTTGCTGACCCTCATTATACTGCATATATTCCGGCTAAGCAAAAGCCAAACTAGGTTCTTTTCTACTAATATATAACCAGGCTTGCATGCAGTGCTGAGAGAAACAATAGATTGAGCCCTTATGCCTGCAACGTTGCGCTTCCTAATGTTATCTTCAACTAATGTTATGAAAGCATGTAACTTTATGTTACGTAAAGCATCTTTACAGCTTATTTGCTTCTGTGACGAGACTGTACTTATATCATGGAGGGCCTTAAAAATGCTTTGGTTCAGGCTTTACAAAAGGAACTTATATTCAGTTTATTAAACATTCTCCAGTCAACAGTTTATGGAAATGATGTCCCTTTTATACTCTTTTATACTCTGAAGCCGAGCATGCTGCGATTATGTAAGAACAAAACTAAGTGTTAGATATGTAAAAATGTTCTCAAAGTCTAAGTGTTCTTTCCTTAAATACCTTATTTTAATTTTATACATGAAGTGGGTTTTCAGGTTGACCTAAAAGACTTCAGAGAACAATGTACTTCTGGAATCTCAGTCAGATTGTGCCTTATTTAGTTGCAGAAGAGATGGATGCAGAATAAGAATTGGCTCAATTTAAACTTAGCTTTTCTGGTTTCAAAACATATTTGGTTTCAGACCTGGAGATTCGCTATTTTAATGAACCACATGTCCTGATTCTGTGCAGTAACCAAGATTAGGTAGAACAAAGCACATGAAGTACAGTCTCAGAAATAAGTGGTATGGCTTAATTTTGGGCATGATTATTCCTGTGTTAGCATGTGAAGTAATGAGTCAGTGGGTTTTCTCCTAGAATCTACGTTTAAGAATATTTATTTTCTTTTTGCAGAGGGACAGATTAACTAGTTTTAGGAAATCTGGAGTCAAAAAGGAGAGACTTCTTATTCAGCACCCCATCGACTCACAGGCCTCTATAATTGAATTGCCAGTGCCTCAACCACTGTTTGATGAACGTTCAATGAATTTATCGGAAAAAGAAGTTATGGACCTCTTTGAGAAAATGATGGTAAGTTTTATTTTTGGGTATCTATATTAGGAACAGCGCATTGTATGAGAGTTCTGTGTCATTGGTCTATCAAACATCTGAATGAAACAGTTCCTTTCCCTAAGAAAAGTGAAAACACTAATTAAAAGTTGACAATTTGAGGATGGAGGATTCTAACATGGCTTTGACATTGGTTTTCTTGAGTAGAAGGCCAGAAAGTCCATTTTAGTTCATATAAAGATGCTAATAGGCAGCCCTTGTGACATTTTCATCTTCTCAGTGACCACATAATTGTGTGTAATAGATTAATCATGTCTTAGCCCATAAAGACAATTTTTCAATAGTTCGCAATTTGCCACTAATAGTTTGCAACTCAAAATGCTCATTCATGATTAGGGTGCCGATGGGCATGGAATAAATTCACCAGTGAGTGAAAATAGTTTTGAAAATGAAAGCCATCTGGTAAATAAACCTTATTTCCATTATTTCCTAATGGAAGTTATTAAGGATTTTGTCAAGAAGATTAAAAAGATTTAAAAGCACTCCTCCGTAGTATTTATCACCAAGTTAGCGTGCTGCAGCAAAAACAAAGAAACCAATACATTTATTATGGAATATATGTTTTCAGGCTGTAGTCCATTTTAGCAGAAATATAAAGGATTAACATGAGGTCCTGTTCTGCAGTTCTTATTTTTTTTAACGAAACACGTTGAACCTTATTACCATAACAATTGCATCGTGAAGAACAATTTTATAAATGGGCATTTGTTAATTATATGACTGTTGCTGTTCAAACTTCCTATGTTTTACTTCCCTGTAGCTTCTTTATTTATTTATATATCAAACTTCTTAATCGCCCATTTACCTCATAGAGGAGCTCTGGGAGATGTACAGTTTAATCAATATAATAAAACATTAAAACCCAAATAATTTAAAATTAAATATTTAAAAAATGTAAAGCAACATTATAAAATTGCAAAATAAAAATAAAAATCCTATCCACAGTGAAGTCTTGCTTTTTAAAAGACTAATTGGAGGAGAGTGATGATTATTCAGAAATGTCCTCTTAATCAGAAAGTAGAGTACCCTGGAGATTTACCTAATTTGCATAGTAATGTTGTGAACAGACATTTTGCTACGTGTATGAATTTATGACTTTGGCCTGATGATACATTTGTGCAAAAGTTGTCAATTACTTAATGATGGAATGGCTCAAATGTTATAGAGCAGGGGTCCCCAACCCCTGGCCCGTGAATCAGTACTGGGCCACGGCATGCCAGCAAATGGTCCACACAAACGGGGGATGCAGGCAGCACACAAAACCATGCACCCCCTGGTCCACGGAACAACTTTTCTCCATGCCCCAAAGGTTGGGGACCTCTGTTATAGAGGTTTGCAAATGATGTAAATTGCAACAGATGTTAGTCACTATAGGAGAAGCTCACCCTGTTGAGGATGGTAGTGTACAGGTTTTGCTCTATAAAGCTCAAGCCATTAAAAAAAAGTATTCTTAAGGATCAGGTGTTATTTTGCTGTTTTTATTTTGTATAGGTTGCTGTTGCTTCAAATCCAGATTTGATGTTTTGTTTTTTTTAAAGGACCCTTTTGTGAAAGTTTTGTGAGATATTTGCATGGTAATCACTGGACGTCTTCAGTTGTTATCCAAGGATTAAGCTCTGCTTGTTATCTTGTAGGAAATGACATAATGGAGGTTGATTTGCTCTCTCCTTTAGAGTGAAGACTGTCAGCTGACAGTGGTTTGTCTGCCTTGGCAACTGCCTCTGTGTGTTTGTGGTTAGTCGTTGGCTGGAGACTACCAGCAAATACCAGGGATGATAGTCTACAAAAATCAGAAAACACGGCATTGGCAAACCACTGCAATATTGATGCCAAGAAAAATCATACGGATCAGTGCTCATATGTGCCACAAGGAGTCAAGCATCAACTTGCTTTTCCATTTTAATGGGCCGTAATGTAGTGGAAATGCAGTGTCCTCTATTATTTAAGCAAGCAATTAGGCTGTTTGGTCTACTGCTTTTCATGAGAGCGAATGCGTTCTCGTGAATGTCTTGGGGCTTCCGTATCCCACTTCGTGTGCAGTTTTACGTACCACGGAACTGAAGAATCCAAGTAGTAAAGCAATTGCAAGAACTCTCCTCTCAAAGCCTGCTTAAGAAGAAAAACAATCTATTCTAGTTAATAGATCTTACAGTATGACATTTTTGTCGGACTTCCTGTTTTTGTGGAACAGTCCAGCCCGTGTTTTTGTGTCATAAATTTAGATTTTTAATGAATTCTGTTCTTTTAAAAATTCTGAAATGGTTTAAACTAGAAACACCCAACCCCTGACAAGCCTTTTCTCTTGCCCAATGCCATATTTTCCCCTCGGCAGTATCAGATGTCACATATAAGAAAAGAGCCAGCTCTGAAAGTCCCTGCCTTTGTCTTTGTGGAAACCACAGAGAATGTTCTCTTTTTACAGAAAAACCTGAACCAGGTTGATCTTCCTTCTGATCAGCAGATATTTTGGTTGCTCAGAGTTGGCCTATGCCGAGATGTTGGTCATAGATAAACTGACTTTTATTACAATGCACGTAGTTCGGTTTTACACCACAGCATGTGGGATCCACCGGACCCCTCATGAACCTTGTTCCTGCTATCCAGATGCAATAGCTAAAGACCCCTGGTGGCACAGTGGTTAGAATGCAGTATTGCAGGCTAATTCTGCCGACTGCCAGCAGTTTGATTCTCACTTGACTCAGCCTTTCATCCTTCTGAGGTTGGTAAAATGAGGATCCAGCCCTTAGAGAGGGCTGTAAAGCACTGTGAAGTGGTATATAAGTCTACGTGCTATTGCTATAAAATGTAATATCTCTAGATACATAGATACTATGTGTCTAGGTAGTATCTACAAAGATAGTATCTAGTCTTTGATATCACTTTTTTCTAATTTAATATGTCATCACATTTTATGTAAATTTTAGTTACTGTCACATTTCTGTTCCGTTTTATATAATTTTAGATACTATTTTGTAACCTAGAGATAGGTTTGTTCCATTTGGACTTTACTCCAAATGGATTTCTAGACAAGTTGTTTTATAAACATATGTTAGTTTTGTCTTAAATTTTATTTACTGACTCTTAAGATAGATTTATAAGTACTCAGAGCTTCTACTGGTCTAAGATTTCTACAAGTACATTGCTTCTATTGGTCTAAGACTGACTGAAACTCTGAAGTAAACAAAAACTTATATATATATTGTATATGTATGTGTGCATGTGTTGGCACATATTAAATATGCTGCTTAAATTTAAGACTGATTATTTATGCTCACCATCAAATTATGTTTATCATAATCATTCCTAAGTGCTAAGTATTTTAAAATCTGGGATTCATCCTTCCAAAAGACAATGTTGGAAGCCATGTTTAATGCAAGTTATGTTAACACTGTTTCCAAAATGTTGTCCACTGTTTTAATGTGCAAATTAACGGGGTAGTAGAGAAAATAGAGAAAATGGCTGCCTTCAATCCTCATACTGTTTTCCAGCCATTCTCAATTTCTGTTGGAATAAATAATTCCTTGATGACTTAGCGAGACACATATAATAATTCCTTGATGACTTAGCGAGACACATATCGCTTCCCGGTCCTGTGCTAATTCCGGTCTTGGCTTTGGGTATGATATGGGGGCTAAAAAAGAAGAGTTTGAAGTGTACATTAAAGCTGTTTCCATAAACTAATAGCTTAGGATAATGATGAGGAATAGCCTGTCTCAAGTAAAGCAGTCAGCCTTATATTCTGCCTAGATGTAGAGCGATTCTTAGCATCTGCAGTCATGAAGATTAAGTAAAACTATGACATAATAATCCAATCTTGGCAATGTTATGCCTATTTATTTATAGGAAGACATGAATCTAAATGAAGAACGAAAAGCTCCTTTACGGAATAAAGATTTGACCACAAAACGTGAAATGGTTGTCCAGTACATTTCCGCAACTGCCAAATCTGTAAGTAGAATTTGTGCCTTCCTCGTTTCCCAAGATAGGTCAGACTAATACTCTTAACAACATCTGCAGTTTTCAACTCAAATCTCCAAATTTCTGCTTCAGTTTATCGTTATTAAGAGCACCTACAAAGCTTCCTTGCTGAAATCCTTTAAAATGCTTTCAAGGGTAGATAAAAAAGCCTTAATTAGAATGTATTGCATATCTCACAACCAGATAGCAATTTGAAACATGATTCTCTCCTTACAGTAAACCAATAAGTATTTTAAATCCACTGCTCTGGAATAATTATCAAGCTTTTTCCACAGTGTCTCTCGCATGCATGATAGCAAAATAAAAATAAAACTTGGGAGTTTCTGATTTAAGGTGCAAAAATATCTTTCCTAACTGCCTTCCTGTTGACTGATGCTATAAATTTGGTGCTTTAAAAAAAATAAATTCTGGGATCAATGATTTCATTTTCCTATGCTCTTTTTTCTTGGGATGTTTCCTCTCCTGTCTTGTGATGTTCAAATCTGTTTGGGTCTAAGAGGAATCCTACTTACGATTGTTAGGACTGTTACGTAAAATTCTGCAAGAATTGTGCAAGCAACGCTTTCTTTGCGAAGTCGCTTTTACAAAAGGCTCTCGAGTCTAATCAATGGCTTTAAAATACAAGATACAAGGCCGAGCAGTAAACACCTTTCAAGGGCTAATAAAACAGTCGGTTGTCGGTTTGGTTGTGTTGAACTCAAATTGGAAACTTTTTTTGTTTTTGTTTTTTCATGCCTTGAAACAAATTGTAGTTCTACACCAGGCCAATAAATTCCTTGCCTGTGGAATTACACAGAACAGGTAGTCCTTGATCACAACTGGATCAGAATTTTAGCTGATAACGTCAGTTATAAACTGGTTGTTAACTGAGTCACACCTGATTTTGTCATCTATTTTGCAAGGGTTGTTAAGTGAATTCCTGCAGTTTTTAAAGGACTCATGGAGTCATTCCCCCATTGACTTGGCTAGTCAGAAGCCATCTGGGATGTTTGCAAATGCTAATCAGCGACTCCAGAATGCTGCAGCCAGTTGTGACCGTGGGGATGCTGCAGTGGTTGTAAGTGCGAGAACCGGTCCTAAGTCACTTTTTTCCTGTGCTATTGTAAATTTTTTACTGTTGCTTAAACAAGCAGTTGTAAGCTGAGGACTCCCTGCAACTCATTTTGTTCTCAAGTCTTAAAAGTACTGTATTTCAGATACATTTATAAAAATGCTGTATTCAAGAGAGATGGGATTTTAACAGGACCTTAAGGCAACAGGCCCCAAACTTTGTGCCTTGAGGGTCCGGCGAGGAGGGAGGGAGAGGGGAACGGGGCAGCTGAACTTGTGGGGTCAGGGGTGGGTGCAGCTGAACTTATGTGATCAGCAGGACGGTGTGTACATGCAAGCGCGGGCAGCTCAACTTCCTCAAGTTGAGCTGTGTGCGTGCGTGCACATGTGCCGGCCCACCGCTTGCACCAGTCAAGCTGCGCACACACGTGTGTGTACCGGCCCGCCACTTGCGTGGCCCGGTTGCGAATGGGCCACGGACCGGTGGTGGTCTGGGGGTTGGGCATCCCTGCCTTTAAAGCGACATTGCTCGTGTTCTGCTAACAGAAATATGCATTTGGTGACTTCCAAACTACCACACCGAAAAGATAGTCCTTGATTTACAGCAGTTCAAAGTTACAACGGCACTGGGAAAAAGTGACTTATGACCATGTTTCACACTTACGACCCTGGCAGCATCCCCATAGTCACGTGATCAAAATTTAGATACTTGGCAACTGACTCGTATTTATGATGGTTGCGGTGTCCTGGGCTCGCTTTATGTAACCTTCTGACAATCAAAGTCAATGGGGAAGTCAGATTCATTTAACAACCATGTTCCTAATTTCACAACTGCAGAGATTGACTTAACCACTGTGGCAAGAAAGGTCGTAAAATGAGGGGAAAACTCACTTAACACGTGTCTCACTTAGCAACCGAAACTTTGGACTCAACTGTGACCATAAGTCAAGGACTATTTGTATCTACAGTGGTGTTTTCCGATATTGATGGAGAAAAAAAAAACGGCACTGGGATTGTAAATGACACAATCCTGTTAATATCAGGCTCCAACTACTTAAGATTGTAGGTTTTCTCAGATGTCATCCTATGTATAAAATATCTTTTGCTATGCCTAACAAACAAGCAAAGTAGGAAACATGGTAGAGATGAAAACAATAGCGACAGTTTCTCTTCTTCATTTTTCGGTAAAAATTTGACAAGCTGGTACCACAATCAGAATGGATAGATTTCACGTTCTTTAATTTGCTTGGCTATCCAAGGGCAGAAATATGTTTCAACTGATAAGTGCTTTTGCCCCTAGACTATTTTAGACAGAATTATGCGATGGATGTGGCTTTACTTTGAAACACCAAACCCCCCCCCCCGCAAATCTTTACTCAATTTTGTGCTCAAGTTACTGTATTGTTTGTAGTAAGGTGATTTGGGGAACACAAGCTTGCGTATTCCATTCCCTTTTTCAAATACCTAAAGGCAGAATTAGAATAATTCTAACCTAACTAAATCGGAATGCAGAATGGAGATAACGCTATATGAATACTCATGTGTTATATTAAAGCAAACTTCATAAATGAGATTAGGCACATGCTTGCCCAGTTTTTTTTGTAAATAGGGAACAGAAAGCAAGCAGCTCCAAATGCACAGTTGAACACATGCAAACATTTTAATAGCATACTCAACTGTACATATATACATGCATTAGTATCCATCAGGCTGGTCCCTTTTGGGGTAAGCGATGTTACGCACAGTGCAAAAACAGGACAAACATAAATAAAAGCATGAAATCAGAAACCTCTATTTATATGATATCACTCCCGAGGCTTCTGGAATTGCAAATCATCATCCCTTCCACCTCATTCTTACAAGTATATATCACTTCATCCATTGGATTTGGTAGAAAAAGAATGAACTGGGGGGAAAAAAAATCCATCGTGGGAAAGCAAACATTTCCAAGCATCAAAGCTTTTATTAGGGTGTAGATAGGTACCAGTTAGCTGTGATGCAGCTATAGCTGTCAGTTTCCTGTGAATGGGAAAGTACTTCGGTGCTTCAAAATAAATAAAAAAGAATGCATTAAAATATGGTAGTGTAGACCAGAGCCCCCCACCTTTTGGGGGACCAGGGACCGATTCTGTGGACCAGAGGGACGTGATTTCATGTGCTGCCTGATCCAGTGGATGCGGCTTCACTTGTTTGCACAGCCCGGTGCCGGTCCACGGACCGGGGGTTGGGGACCCCTGGTGTAGACTTTGGCACATCAGGAGCCACCAAAGAAAAGACGGACTCGAAAAGTCAATGCCCTCCTAAACATACTGATGCGCTACAAATCCACTGGAGGTGTCCATTTTGCTCTCTGAATTCATGGAGACCTAACCCTAACCCTAAGTGGGATTTTCCCATGTATTTTACCAGGAAACATACATAGTCAATTCCTTGTCTTGCTGGGTCTTCAGCATGCCCATCTTGTCTGTGAGAGTGGAGCAGGCTAATCCTTGTTGCAGTTAGACAATTATTCAGGTATTTGAATTTGAAAGCCGTATATTTAAATGGGGACTTGAACTCAGATGTTTCTGGCACGCATTTGGCTTCTTAACTCTGTATTCCATTGCATGACTGCATTAAAATGTTTTCTCTGTATCAGATACCTCCTCTGATCAATAACATTCCATCTGGTAATAGTTGGCAAAAGATACATCATTAGGCATAGTCTTGCTCTGTGTTGAACAGTAAATCACTAGTATTACTATATTCTGCTATAAGTTTTGGAGCAGATGATGGAGATGAAATCTGGCTTGTATCTGTAGCTCCGTAAATGTTGTCCCACCAGCCAATGTCATACAACAGGAGATTGTACAGATGTTTCCTTGAAGCTATAGCTAGCTGTGTGTGGTTTTGCCCAGGATGCAGCTAGAACAATGGTGAAGCAAACATCTCTTTGTGCTTGCTACAAGAGCCATGGATAGACAGACGGACATGGACATGGAGATAGATAGATAGATAGATAGATAGATAGATAGATAGATAGATAGATAGATAGATAGATAGATAGATAGATAGATAGATAGATTTTGCTCTTCCTTATCATGTTTCGAACTACGTCTTTCTTCTATCCAGTCTCTTTAGAAATCAGGTCTAGAATTGAGTCAGCAGTACAGTTTTCCCCTGTTGTGAACCCTTTGGTGTGATAATTGCAAAAAGAGAATTATCTTGTATTCTAATCACCTTGTTTTCAAAAAGTGGAAACGTAGAATTCTATATAGTAATTAATTGTGAATTGCAAAATGAACACAATGCAACTCTTTATTATGACTGGCGTTCTATATAGATGCACTGAATGAAAACAGACAGCTATTTAAATTTTAGAGTGAAAGCATAATAAAAGTACTACTGCAATTTAGTCTGCTGGCTGCAGCTGTCTTAACCTGTAACAAGCTTTTCCCAGGAAAAAGAGGCAGTTTTGTGAAAATGTGTGCCTAATGAATTCTTCACTGGTTCTTTTTTTTTGCATGCACTAATATACACCGTGTTCTTAATCAAACAAGTCCTCTTTGTTATATTAAACTGTTATGAATATATGCAATTAAGGTATCGGTTTTTATAGTTCTTGGACTTGATTGTTTACGAATATTTCTGCTTTAATTTTAAACATCTTTTAACAATTTACTAAATCCTAAACACTTGGTGGGTTGTGTGAAATGCTTCAGCTTATTTATTGTACCTTTTTTGTGTTTTGTTTTTATTTATTGCTATCACTTCTCTCCGTTGATCACTGCATGCAGATAATTGGAAGTAAAGTTCCGGTGAGTATATCTGTTGTCTGTCATAACTTAAAATGCATGATATAACACTAGTAAAAATAGATTGTTTGCCAGTATTATACCTTATATCAACTATTTGCATGTCTCTTTAATTTGCTATAGTAGATTCATCTTCAACATAATTCTGGCCTATACATTTAGGATAATGAAATCAAATTTAAGTATTTTCATCCCAGTTTTCCTGTGATCAATCTGTGGGTCTGTTAAATACAAATGAAGCCTTGAGAGGAGATAATTGAAAATTTGATGAACTGAGAATGTCAAGATTAATAAAAATCAATTCCATTCTTAAACTGACTGATTGATCACTAACAGGTTCCATTTATTTTTCTATTTATGGTGTGCTGATATAAGAATGGATTACATAATGTAGGGAACCAAATGCATTAGATTTAATAGCTGTAAGATAAAGTATGCACTCTTGATTTAAATCCCAAATTTTGGTAAGGAACCTTATGCTATGTGTGGGTGCATTTCATAGCAATTGTGTGATTTTAATCTTTGATCCTGAGACTTTTAGGTGGGACTGGAAAAGTAACTTGTTAGGCACAGTAAATCAGGACCATTTGTAGTACAGAAGATGTATTCAGCTCAAGAAATCAACTGAAGGTCAATACTAAATTGATGCCAGATAAGAGTCAATTTTGTCCATCGTCAAAGTTGCAGTAGAGAGGGGATGCTTCAGATCAGTGTTTCTCAACCTTGACAATTTTAAGGCATGTGGACTTCAACTCCCAGAATTCCACAGCCAGCATTGCTGGCTGTGGAATTCTGGGAGTTGAAGTCCACATGCCTTAAAATTGTCAAGGTTGAGAAACACTGCTTCAGATGCTGCCATATAAGAGGTTTGGGACTGGAAAATTGCATTCCCAGTCATAGTTCCTCCTCTGGATCGACCTTGAGATTAGCTGACACTTTTAGCTTTTAGAAAACGTTTGAAGATAGTTTTAAGAGTTTTCAGTTGTTAAGAAGGATTTAATCAGATGGAAATAAGTTATATCTTTTATCTTATTAATGCTTTTGATTGGTGTACTTGTGTTCTCATTTTTATTGTAAGTCTCTTAAAAGCACTTTAATGGAATATTAATGGGGATTAATAAATAAAGTAAATTAGAGTATTAAACCCCCCGAAAGAAAGCAGTTCTGCAGTTGCAAGGAACAGTCTGCAAATTAAAATGCCAAAGTGATGGTTGGATCGTAGTGAATAATGAGTTTTTTTTCTTCTGATTTTGCAGTCTCCCAAAAAGCTAATTTGAAAGTCAGTGCAAGCCTAAACATAGGAAATATATATCAGAGGCATCATCACAAGATTTCAGTCTAAACATTAAATGTTAAGAAAGCGGTTTGTTTATAGGCAGCTGCACTCACTTCTCATGAATCCTCAGTAGGTTTAAGTAGGACATCTTGGAATATTGCTGTGGATAAAGAGACAAAAGAATAGGCTGGCATGCTTCAGTTGTGACTATTGAGCTATAAAGCAGAGCCATCTCTGGCTACTATAAATACTTTCAGAATAGCAGAGTTGAGAAGGGACCTTGAAGGTCTTCTAGTCCAACTCCCAGTTGAAGCAAGAGATCCTATATCATTTTAGACAAAAGATTGTCCAATCTTTTCTTAAAACTGTCCAGTGATGGAGCACCCACAACTCCTATAGCAAGCCATTACACTGATTGATTAATTAATTAAATGCCCCACTTTATCTAGCACAACAGGGATAGATAATTGTAGGCTGCTTACTGTGTTCCTCCTGGTGCTCTTTAAGTTTATTCTTTAAGTTTATTCTCTTTCTTTTTTTAAAAAAGTAGGATTAGAAGAGAAAGCTTATGGACCCATTTCCCCCCAGTTTCCAAAATAGTCCAAAATTGTTCTTGGAAATGGGAATGTTTGTCTCCCAGAGACTTCCCAGTTCTTTTTCTTAGCCTTAAATCCAGCCACCTACCCTAGATAAAATTCATCCAAAAATGGAACACATCATCATCACATCACTGGGAACATCATGGTTGAGGAGGTGAGTTGTGGCCACAAAGAAGTGGTCCATTGCTATAGTAGGAAATGAACTCTTTTCATCTATTCAGGCAGAGAAAAAATGAGTTCTGCTTTAGTGTGAGATGAAACATGGATAACTAATCTTTTCCTTCCTGACCAGTATATAAATTAAAACAGAATGTCATCAAATGCCTTTGTAGTTTTAGTTAACTGTATGAAAAGGAGAGAGGGAGGGAGGGAGGGAGGAAGGAAGGAAGGAAGAAAGGAAGGAAGGATACTTTTGAACCCTAATTTGGAATGGCAGTAAAGTTATAAACTGCATCCAGATCATGTTTGAAAGTATAATTTATCCCGAACAAGGACTGGACGCAAAGGAAGAAAAATAAATCATTGATTATAAAGCTTCTTAATTGCTGTTAGTCACAACATTATTTTTTCACTGATATGAATTATTTAGGGTCTGTTAATTTATTGCCTCTCTTGAGCTTAAAAAGTTGGACACATTACAGTGAAAGTTAACTAATTTAAGTTGGAAAAAACCCCATATCTTGGCACGATTATCACAGTGAAATCAGTGGCCAATGGTATTCTTAGCTTAGACTAAGTTAGATTAAAATTAAAATTTATATTCTATCTGTCTTCCAGTAGTTCATCATGGTATGAACCACCTACCAATTTTCTTTACCACTATAACCAGATTAGGTGAATTTGGCTGAAAGAGAATGATCAGCCAAAATGAATCAGTTGACTTTACTGACCCCCCCCCCCCCGCAATCCTAATCGAACAGCTTAACTACTACATCTAGATCAGAGGTCACCAACCTTTTGGGCACGAGGTTTTCCGCGGACCGGAGAGTGCGTGGTTTTGTGTGCTGCCTGCATCCCACAGATGGGGCTTTCCTTGTTTGTTCAGACCAGTTGCTGGCATGCCGGACTGGGGTTTGGGGACCTCTGATCTAGATGGCATGTTTATATCCTAGTGAATCTAGATCTTGGCGTTCTGTAACTTTCATCAAAGAGTAGATAATTGGAATAAAACAAATGTTTTCCATCCTATTAAACAGGAATGAGAAGTAGACAGGAACCAGAGGTATCTCATTGTAGCCTGGATTAATTAGGGTTGAGCTGTACTTCTAGTCTTCTGCAAATGTCGTTCTGTAGATTTTATTTAATTATTTGAATCCGCCTTTTATTATTTTTACAAATAACTCAAGGCGGCGAGCATATCCAACACCCCCCTCCTCCACACAATAACAACCATGTGGGGTGGGCAGTGCTGAGAGAGAGGGACTGATCCAGCTGGCTTTCATGGATAAGGTGGGACTTGAACTCACAGTCTCCCACTTTCTAGTCTGGTGCCTTAAACTCTAGACCAACTGTCACTTGTAAGCACTTTTAAGTGGCTTCTTAAAATGAGGGATTTCTAGAAGAAGTCCCAGTGCAGGACTTGGGCTTGGCTAGTCTAAAGAAAAGCAAAAACAGGGGAGACATGATAGCAGCATTCCAGGATTTGAGGGGCTGCCACCAAGAAGAGGGGGTCACGTTATTCTCCAAAGCACCAGAGGGCAGGACGAGAAACAATGGTTGGAAACTGACCAAAGAGAGAAGCAACGTGGAATTAAGGAGAAACTTCCTGACAGTGAAGACAGTTAACCAGTGGAACAGCTTGCCTCCAGAAATCGTGGATGTTCCATCACTGGAGATTTTTGAGAAGACAGTCACTTGTCTGAAATGGTATAGGTTCTCCTGCTTGAGCGGTGGGCTGGACTAGAAGACCTCCAAGGTTCCTTCCAGATTCTATTCTATTCTATTCTATTCTATTCTATTCTATTCTATTCTATTCTATTCTTCTTTTTATATACAATATATTTTTTTTCTATTCTTCATGATACTGTACATCAATTCTGGAGAAACAGGGTGGCTTTGTGGTACTCATATCCTGCTTCTGGCTTCTTTTAAGAATCTGATTGGTAGTGGAAGATGTAAAACGATGGGCCACATCTATCTCCACAGCATGGCTCTTAATGTTGTTACAGAATTTGTGAGTCATCAGATTCTAAGTAACATCTCAATCCAATTTATAGTCTGAAACATATTTCTTGGGTGGCACAGTTGACAAATGATCAAAGGATTCTTCCTTAAAATTCATTCTTGAAAGGAATAGGGGTGGGATTCTTATTTTTCTGTTTTCTTTTTTGTTGTCCCTGGCTACGTTTCATTTTACCAACACTGATACTTTATATTATTTTAAGCCACTTGGTTAAGTGAGGTCAGAAAGTTATTTTTTATGTTGTGGAAAGATGAGTTACATTAACATAACACCCATTGCTGCACTTTTGTACTCTCATTTACAGTTCCCCAAGTCCTCAGAAATAATCGTAAATGGAATTTAGTGGCACACAACACAATTAGAGAAGTTGGGCGTTTTAATAATAGTGAAGATAGTTCAATGGAGCAATCGGAGTAATTTTGAAAGGTAGCTCTTTAATTGGTTCAGGGTTTTTTTGTACGTGCAAATTCATGCTAGGAAGAACTTAAGAGATGTAAAGTACTCCAAGTGAAATATTGTGCAGTAATATAAATATATTTTTTTTCTTCCTGTGTAAAATAAGTACCGGTCTTAGCATTTTTGTACATTTCATTAAAGATAAGCAGCTGAGTAATAAAATTGGAGGTTAAATCGTTTCTCAGATTCCTTAAGTCTGAATCCTCTATTAAAGAAACAGGTCCAAGCTTTAGCATTTTATATTAGCATGTCTATAGCAAAAGGAGTTGAACAGAGTTATAATGATAGGTAGGCTGCAAGCAAAAATAACATTGTGAGACAGTAATCCTGTTGAGAATTATCCACTTTGAACTATGGCTAGCAGTTGGGAATATGCAGGTGAAAAGCTTTGAAAATGGATTTTGAAAACCACTTTTTTTCCCCCAAGACTATCAATTTTGAAAGAACTGGAAATGCTTGAATTACCACTGTGTATTTAAAAATGGCATAATAATTGCAAAGGTGCCAGTGACTTGCTGCAAAATGTTGTTTCCTTGTATTCTTTTTATTTTTTATTTTTTATTTTTGTTTCCCCTGGGAATTGAGGAAGCCTATCTGACTTTAGGAAGTTTATTTTCAGGGACTGCCTCTGACAATTTAGTGGTTTATGTACGTATTTCACAGGCTGCTTAAATTCAGCATGGGGAAATCTTAGTTCCGAAATAAAAACCCCTTTTAGCTTTTAGTAGTGCATAAGGATGATGCCAACATGTTTAAATCTTGAAGACTTTAAGCGTTAAATCCCAAGCAAAGTAGTAATGACTAAATATACGGCATTTCCAAGAAAGCAGTTTAATTTAGAATAAATATTGGTTTGTGTGTATGTGTGTGTATGTATCAGAATTACCTGAAGTTAAAAACTCATTATACTATTGGGATTTACTCTCAAGTATGGTTTTGTACAACGTGAATAACACAGAAAAATCCTTACCTAGTGAGATTTAAATTTGGTTTATGTTTTGCCCTTGGATGTAGGAGAGACCAAGATGGCATGCAAATTTGAAAAACACCATTATTTCTGCTTGGGCAGTAAACTATATCTCATTTCCATTGTTGCTACTTTTCTACGGTGGCATTCTGCAGTGTTCCCTAAATATGTATTTGAAACAGAACCATCCTTTTGGAATAATGGTATCTGTGTCCTTCAGAAGTAGAACTAGAAGCATCTTCAAATTAAGAGCAGTAACTGATGACTAAGGAAACATTCATATAGTTTTATTGACAATGTTATGGAAGTGATCTGCCATTTCTACTTAAAGGACTGTGTTTTGAGTATGGGATACAGACTTCCATTTCATAGCTGTCTCCCATCCTAGTAATAACAAAGTGTGACCTTGCTTAGTTTCTGCATGCAGAAAAGGTTGGCCAAGTACTGTTGCCTGCTAAAAGATGTCCTTAACAGAATCAAAACACAATCACTGAAACAAGAGTTTGAGGCATCTATGGAGATTCTCAGTCATCCAGGTCAGGCTTGTTCCAAAGGTTCTTTTTCAAGAGGCACCTGGACTTTCTTGTTATTCCTTGAAGACAATTTGTTTCTCATCCAAGAAGATTCTAGTTCTTCTAGTTGACCTGAAGAAGCTTCTTGGATGAGAAGCGAAATGTCTTCAAAGAAAGTCCATTTGCCTCTTTAAAAAAAACAAAAACTTTTGGACGAGAGTCTGAGACAGTGATCAGACAGCAGGCATGCTTCTCGGTAGGCGACTACCATAAGTTCAAGAAGTTGCAGACAGACTTGTGTAATAGAGTTTCTCAATTTCTTCATTATCTTTCTATACTCTGTTAAGTTCTAATAGTCTTAATGGTTGATACAGTTGTGCAAATCGAAATACCGTCATCTAACTGCTGAAAGATGCACAAAAAGGATTAGTGAGCTTGAGGTGGTCCCTGATATAATTAACTATCAGACACATACAAATCCTATTAGGGATGCTGTGGGTGAAAAAATATCTGACTTGACTTCATTAAATTCAGGCACAGACTATGTCAAACTAAGGAGATTTAGGAATTGTGTATTAATAATAACCAGTGTTCTGAAATAAGCCAATTTCTGCAATTTACTAGAGCTGTAGCTATGATGTAGTCTTCTTGTAAAGAGATGTTTGCTTATCTGTCAAAGTTGGGAGAATCACTATGATGCATACTGGTTAGTTGGTATTTCAGTAGAAGAAAAAAGTCGTGTTATGTAGCAAGTTCCATTGCTACCAACTCGGTAGGAAGGATCTGTCAAACATGGCTTTGTGACAAAATAGATAAGACATGCATTCACTATTTGAAACTGGTTAGAAGAACTTCGAATCAGTAGGCATAAACTATGTAATAACCTGGATATTCCCTCGGGCATAGGATCTGAAGATGGAATGAGTCCATCTTTGTTATTTTCTCTGACATCATTGTAGTGATGTGGTCTGAATTTGATTCCCTTCACATGCCACTGTGCTATTATTATGTTGCAGGATCCAATCTGGGTTGGTCACCAGGACCAGAGTTTTAATCTTCCTAGCTTTCGGATTTATGCTGAAACCCGTTCTCAGAGAACTTCTCTCTACCAGAATGTTCTGAAATGTTCCAGTAGAGAGAAATTCCCTCAGGGTGGGCTCCAGCATGAGTTCAAAAGCTAGGAAGACCAACCCAGATTGGATCCTGCAACAATATCCTGGGAGATGTACATTTATCTATTGGCTTCTGCTTCTATTGGCTTCTGCTTCTAACCTGGTGCCTTAACCACTACAGCAAACTGACTCTTCCTTTCCTGCTTATTCCTACATAAACAAGAATTGTATTGCTTTGTAGATAATTTAAAACCCTTTTCCTTAACGAGTCTACAAATGTATTTGTGTTAACAAATGACAACATGTACAGCATATTGATATACAACGTGTCTATCAGACACAGGTCTTATTTGAAGGTAACATTACTTGCAAGCTTTGACATAACGCTCTTCGCTTTCTGAAGTTATTCAGTACAGGCACCTCTTAAATCAATTAATTTTGTTATGAGATTTTTTATTATTATTGCTATAGGTAGATATTTATAAAGTAGTTTCTCTGATCCCTTTCATATGTCTTGAATGTTTAGGCAGTTGTTTCCAGCCATTTTAATAGAACTGAGACAGAAATTTGTAAGCCAAACAGAATTGTTGGATACAAGCTGGGCAGCAAATAAATGTACTAAACAAACAAATAAATTCTAAGATTATTATTATTATTTATTGAGTTTATTTGCAGCCCATCTCACCATGAGATGACTCTGGGTGGTTACAGTATTAAAGATTTTATCTCTTATTTCTGCCTACTACTCTCAGTTACTCTAATAAGAATGTTAGGACTACACAAAGTGATAGATTTTGATATTGCTACACATAATAACACAAATGTATGTATGTATGTCTTAGGTTGTTTTCATTAACTGGGCTTGGAAGTTAGGTTGCAGCTCTCTAGAGGCTCCTGGACAGCGACCCAAAAATGCTGACAGGGCAATTATTATTGACACGTGAAATTACTTTCTTTATTCTCCAGCGCTAATTAATACCGCCTTCTGACTTTTGTGCTCCATAATTGGCTTTGTACATTTGCATTATGCAGACCCTTTTGATCAATGGAGATATAAAAATGTGAAGCGGTCTAGAGGTTAAACGTGTTCCTCTTGCCCTGCCTCAAATGAATGGTCTTGAACTCTTGTTGTACATGCGATGATGTGGCTGTAATAGAGAATCAACATCAATGAAGGATGTTTGCCTTCTTGATACAACTTACAAGGTAATGGGTAGAAAGGTGAAAGTGTGTATGTGTGTTCATTGGAGCTGGCTATGGCAAGGCAGCATGTGTTAGACTGCATTAATCTCTTTCTCTGTGTGCAGTTGTGCTCTCACTTTCTGTCCCTCACTTCATCATAAAAGTCCTGTGGTAAATTATTATAGACTTAAAAGGGTGGAAAAATCTGGATCTGATTAAGACTACTTGAAATAGGAAATCTGAAGCTACCCCAACATTATAGCTAAACTACCAATGCATAGGTAATATACTGATATTAGTTTGGGCAACTGTGATATCTTCATTAAATTAAACCTGGCTTATTTTCTTATTATGGTATAACCTTCATTATTAGTAGAATAGAAATGGAATGAAAGAATAGAATAGAATAGAATAGGGAATAGAATAGAATAGGGAATAGAATAGAATAGGGAATAGAATAGAATAGAATAGAATAGAATAGAATAGAATAGAATAGAGCTGGAAGGTCACGATTTTAAAGTAAGCTCAAGCATCCAATAGAAGAGAAATGAACCAATAAGCAGCTCAGACGTTTTATTTTTTACATGTAAATTTGACAGCCTTGGGTGTTTAATTAAAGTAAACATAATTGGGAAAACTGCTCTATATAGATTTTAGGGATCTTAAAATAGTTTTGCGGTAAAACTTGAACATCTGTTTACATATTTTTTTTGGCATTGTGTATACCGAACACATTGCATTTCTTAGTACATGTGTAAACACACCCCATAATTTCCAGCAGGATATGTACTAAAACTTTGCATGTGTTAATATTCTGAATGCAAAATGTGGAGTTAGACCAGAGTTCTAGGGCTTCAAATTCTCCTGCCAGATTAGAAGAAAAGCTATAGCGGGGAAATTTACTACTGAGAATTACCTTCCTACTCCATATGTTATTCTTCTCAACTGAAACAAATAAAATCTTAGGTTGGTGGCATTCAAATGGTGGTATGCAGAGGGGTTAAGAAGTATATTGCGAAGGTCTTTGGAGTCAAAGCATCTCCTAAACAAATGAAATAGATTCATGATTGTTTATTATTTGTAATGGTAGGGGACTCAAGAGTTGCTTTAAGATTGAAAAGTAAGAGAGAGACACAGTTAGATTGCTCTCAATCGGCAAGAATCGAGAAATTTTGAAGTTTCAAAGACTGAGTACCTCAGAAATGGCTTTCTAATCATGCAGTATATAAGAATTGATGTCAGTTATACTTTTCTGAGTATAGGTGCCTTTTTGAGTCCTTTTCTTCAGTGGTGACTCAAATATACTAGTTTGGGAAGAAATCTATAATACATCGAGAATTAATATTTTAGAGATACCCAAATTAATGTCTACTATTTTTTCTTTATTGGTAAGAAAAGGGACAATTAAAGTGCTGATATTTGTTTTCTGGTGTTTATTTTAACATTAGTTGTGTAGTGGTGATAATTCTAGACCAATCTTCATTATATAAGTTTATATAATGGATGCATGGATATCTTGAGGAACAGGTGGAGGAGATGCTGCTTATGAAATAATCAAACAAGAGAGGGTGGTTAATGGTCAAAGAAAGAAATTGAGAAAGGACCTCACCTAACAGGTATAGCAGTTAAAAGTGGCTGGTGGGAAGTTTGTAGTCTCAAACTTGTAAGATTCTATTAATGTAACTGTCATGGTTCCGAAAGAAGAAGCTCTTCAAAGAACTTTGAGGCATTGTTTTTCTTAAAGAATCTTTAACAGCAACATAGCTTCTGCACGTACATAGAAGAAGCCAAAATCTGAATTCTCCTCCCCAAAACGCACAGTATCTAAGCATAACTCACTCCTTCATTTAACAGTCATTAATCACGTTCTCCAATTAGTTTGAAGTGCGAACTTTCCCTCCTGTTCCATAACCGCCATTACTTATCTCCTCTTATACCCTCTTACTTATACCCTCATTACTTATACCCTCTTACTGGAGGGTAAAGCATATGAGGAACGGCTGCTGGAATTGGGTATGTCTAGTTTAATGAAGAGAAGGAAGAGGGGAGACATGATAGCAGTGTTCCAATATCTCAGGGGCTGCCCCAAAGAAGAGGGAGTCAAGCTATTCTCCAAAGTGCCTGAAGGCAGGACAAGAAGCAACGGATGGAAACTGATCAAGGAGAGAAGCAACCTGGAACTCAGGAGAAACTTCCTGACAGTGAGAACAATTGACCAGTGGAACAACCTGCCTCCAGAAGTGGTGAATGCTCCAACAGTGGAAGTTTTTAAGAAGAGACTGGACAGCCATTTGTCCGAAATGGTATAGGGTTTCCTGCCTGAACAGGGGGTTGGACTAGATGTCCTTCAAGGTTCCTTCCAACTTTACTATTATTATTATTATAACCAACCTGGAAGAATACTCTACTGAGATATTGTTATGGCCAACTAGTCCCCAAGCACATTCTTCCCCCCTCCCCTCCAGCACCATGTAATTTTAACTCTAAAAGTAACACACAGGTTAAATAGAAAATGTCTGCATCTTCATATATTGTCAAGCAAGAACATCCGATGTTAGCAGCATTGACAGAAATCTTACAATAAAGTAGATTTAGCTCATCTGATTTTGTTTCCTGTCTCATTTACCAGGGAAGCCTTACTCTCTCTCTGTCCATGCATGTATATAACGTATTTTTTTTAAAAAAATAATAATGCGCCCATTCTCTTCTCCTACATACAAAATGTAATAGAACACATTAATAGGATATAGAACACACATAGAATTTAAGGCACCCATTTTAACCATGTAGCTCTGTAAGGGATTTGAAACCAAGGATTTAAGGCTTTTTTTTTTTAAGTATCATCTTAAAACCAAATTCCCATGAGAATTATGACTGTCATTAGAATTACATGGTTAAATTGATTCAGTCCTAACTTTGATCTCAGCTAAAGTTGGGTGAGAGGATAAGTCTGTAAGAAAATGAAGGGATGGGAACTGTACAATCCTATAACCTAATCCTGAGCCTGGTTAAGTAAGTAATTATATCTGCAGAGTTATGTAGTTTTAGGTTCATTGGGCACGTAGAGAACTTACTAAGAAGTGAAGCCTGGAAATAAAGTAGCTTGCCTGCTTTTCTTCGATTACATGCATCAACTAACTCTTGTTTCCCAAAATAATTTTATCACTTGATTTTATTTTCTCATTAAGGGTGGCCTGAAAAACAGTAAACACGAGTGCACATTGTCGTCGCAGGAATATGTCCACGAACTACGATCAGGTATCTCAGAAGAAAAGCTTCTCAACTGCTTAGAATCTCTGCGGGTGTCTCTGACAAGCAATCCAGTAAGGTAAGTTTTGGGGAATTGTTATTCATAAGTGTTGCAAAGTAGGAGTCTGTAAAATATCGTACGCCACCGTTGAAACAAAATGTAGAATTTACACCAACCACATCAAAAAGCCACATATTCAGTGGGCGTTGGGTTTTATTTTTGGCTATTTATTATCTTATTTACTTACTTAGTTCTCTGCCGAGTAGTAGGTCTTTAAAACGAGATAGTGACTTGTGTAAAAGTAATTGCTCCAAAATAATAGATAGTCTTATGGATTTATATCTTCATCATACACTGTATAAAGTCACTTTCATTGAAAGTGTATTGGAAGGATAGACTCTTTATTTTCTTAGCTTCAGATTTTAAGGGATTGATCCTGTTATTTACCTCTGGTTAAATGAGGCACAGGGCTGAATACTAAAGCTGTTGATGGGTAAGCTGTGAATACTTCTATAGGCACCAACATATGGCCGGTGTGCTAATATTATGCCTTGTTGCATTCCGAACCTGTCCTCAAGCTGTCTTTAACTTTGTAATTGGAATACATTAAACTGGGCCTGACAGTTTGCATCACTTGGTATGCAAGGAATTTTGGCAAGTCTGCTTTACAGAAGTGCAGCCCTTGTCTTCACAGGAAGTTGAAAAGTAACTCCTGTTAGAATTTCCTATAGATTATCCACGAAATGAAAGTAAGGGGGATTGGAAATGTAAGAAGCCTCCTAAGGATAACCAACCTCTGTGAATCTATTGGTGATGTTTGTTTTGTCCTCTCCAAATCCAACCCATACTAAGTGGAATTCCATCCCAGTTGGATTTTCCTATGTATTTATCCGGCAAGCAAAAAATATGAATTGAATTCTGGACTAAATTAGTTACTCTTAGTGAAGTGCTGCACCTCATTCCTGTTGTATCTGGGTAACTAATTTATTGTCAATCCAACGTGGTGCAGATAGACAGATGGACGGACGGATGGATGGATATGGAGATAGATAGATATGGAGATAGATAGATAGATAGATAGATAGATAGATAGATAGATAGATAGATAGATAGATAGATAGATAGATAGATAGATAGATAGATAGATAGATATGGAGATAGATAGATAGATAGATAGATAGATAGATATGAAGATAGATAGATAGATAGATAGATAGATAGATAGATAGATAGATGATAGATAGATAGATAGATAGATAGATAGATAGATAGATAGATAGATAGATAGATAGATAGATAGATAGATAGATCAAACACTTAGCACTCAGACTTATATACTGCTTCATAGTGCTTTACAGCCCTCTCTAAGCAGTTTACAGAGTCAGCATGTTGCCACCAACAATCTGGGCCTTCATTTTACCGACCTCGGAAGGATGGAAGGCTTGAGTCGGTCATGATCCTTGAGCATGTCAGGATTGAACTGCTGGCAGTCGGCAGAATTAGTCTGCAATACTGCATTCTAACCACCATGGGTCTCATAGATAGATAGATAAATAGACAGAGAGGCAGACATATAGATGGATAATATTTGTTTCCATGTGACTTGTCAGTATTTTTTTGGGGGGGAGAGTGGTTGAATAAGGAAGTATTGTATGACTACATTGCCTAGCAATAATTTATACATGGAAAATAGCATAGTTCTACTTACACTTGTATGATCAAAGCGTTGCTGTAAAAATACAGAAGGACATTGTTATTCTGAAAATTCCTGCTTATTTTCAGCAAACAAAGAAACTATGTAACTCAGCACTAGAGACACGAGTTTAAAATATGCAGGAAGAGAGACTAGCAATTAAAATCAGATCTTGAGAATAGCATTGTGTATTCCCATAACATTCTTGTTTCCAATTCTCGCTTAGTAGTTTTTTTCTGGAAAAGTTCAGGAGGGCCTGCATAATAGATTTTTTTTTTTTAAAAAAAACCAACACATTTGACTTTTTGGAGAAAAATCTATACACAAACAAAAATAGAAAACAGATGAAGATCTGTGCAAATAAAGCACAAATGAAGAAAAACTGCATCTAAAAATATAAAAATTATACAAGGGAATAGTTTTCTGGTATCTCATTACTAAATTATGAATGACTGAATATATTGTATTACTTTCAGGAGCTAAAGTCATTATCAACATAATGGAATGGGATAGAATATCTTCTGCCTTGACTAACTGCCCAGAATCATGGAAAACTGGGTGACTTATAAATTTAATAAATAACTACAACTTAGTGATCTTAAGAACAGGACAGCTTTGTGCTTGTGACTTGGCTGTTATGAAAGTCAAACCACATTTTTTTGTGGCCATTGGAAATGGCATTTATTTCCAATTATTAATGTGTAGGTCGTTTGTATTTTCATTGCCATTTCTTCTCTTTGTCACCTTATGGTTTGGAAGAAATAACACTGATTTCTTGATATTAAACACGAATAAAAGAATGGTGCTTCCCATTTTGTCCAAAACTTTAAGGAAAATATTATAGTAAAACCAAAATTCAAATTTTACTGTGGTACCTTAACCCCTGGCAACCGAAGAACTGCTTAAAATAATAAACTAGGTGAAAATATACATAGATGGATGAAAAAATAAGTTCATTTCCCAGAGCTTTTAAAAGCAGGTTCTACCCAGAGACATTAAGTAAATTATGCAATAAATCTTAATGTATCTGAAATAACTCACCAAGATTACCTCTGTAATCACTCTTTGCCATGCTTGGTAGTATTGTACATGCGCCAGTAGAAAGAAAGTAATAATTTTCATTTTTGACCCACTTTTATTTACAAACGGGAACCCTTGGTCTGGGGTTATATCACTTGACATTCATTGCCATTTATTGTTTGTTTGAAAAATACATTATTTTTCCTCACTGGACCTTACCATATACAATATTCATCCTACTTGAACAGTATAAAGTCTGCTTCTAAGAATCCTTTTCTTTTGCTGACTGTGGTGAAGGAAATCAACATGTAATATATATTTTTTAATTTATAAAATGTATTGGCTGCCCATCTTACCACAGGCTAATTCTGGGCGGCTTACAGTCATAAAAATGTATTTATACATGTACATTAAAACATTAATAAATTAAAACCAAACGTTAAAATCTAATGACACATGGGGATGGGGGGGTGGCAGAGTGGATGGAGTTGGGATCATAATTTTGAGTAAGCTTGACTTTGAGATGCAGCTTCCAAAATAAAAGCAGAGAAAGGTGATTTGAATCCTTGGAGATTATTTTTTTTTTTTGGAGAGATTCTCAAAGTTGTTTGAATTGTTGAGTGTAAGACACCAACTCCATCAACTGTTTCATAGTTGCCCTTTGCCTGTTAATTGCTGTAGCATTTTTCTCACCAATGAGTGTTATCTCTGTTTTGCAAGCCTATATTCAACTTTCTGCATATTTTCCCTTTTAGTTGTCATTTTTCTTTTACTCTTCATTGTCCTTTTTTTGTTAAAGGGCGATGCTTCGGCTTATCTATTTTTTTTGCTGCTCTCAATTGCTTCTGTAGTTTCATCCACTGTCTTTGTTCAGCTGACTTTGAAATTTCCTTTTAACGTGCAGCTGAATTTGGTATTGTTGGATTCTATCAGAAAAATATGTCTGTAAATGTTTTAATATTTTCACTTACTCTGTATAAATCTCACTTCTCGTTCCATCACTACCCTGAGTGATGAGTGTTCATAATCTTCTTTTTTAAATATTTTTCTTCCTTCCTTCCTTCCTTCCTTCCTTCCTTCCTTCCTTCCTTCCTTCCTTCCTTCCTCCCCTCTCCTCCTCTCCTTAGAATTGAGGATTTCCTTTATTTTTCTAAATTAAATTACTTTGATCCATTTTTAGAACTTAACACTATATTTTGAAGGGCTTCCAACTTCAGAAAATGGGGCCACCAGTCTTTCATCATGGGTGTAAAATCTGGCAAAACCACAAGGCTTGATATTCTGTAGGACCAATGTTCCAGAATTACACCATCACTTCCAGAGCTACACAAGCCAGAATCCTTCAACTGTCATAAAAAAAACTGAGGACGGTTTGTGTGGATTATTACTAGTTATATGAATTTCTCAGGGTCCCTTCATTGTCCTAGGCTCATTGTGTTATTTTGTAGACTTTTTGATTCTGACTCCTTTGGTCTCTTCAGAATGCATGTTCTGAAGTGCTTCTCAACTGGTAATCAGTTTTAACCTTGATGGATCTGCAGAGACATCTAGTGACGAGTTTTGCATGCATGCCAAAAGTAAACTAATAAACAACTGCAAATATGAACACACACAGAGAAACGCAAGGGCTCAAATGTTCGGGTGTTCTTGATTTAATTGCTGCTTCTTGATGTTCCTCCTGTCAATGTCCAAACTCTTTGAGCTTTATCAAGAAAGGTGGGGAGGAGATGGCCATCATACATTTTTGAAGCACAAACCTTATTTAGGGTTTAGTGGATATCTAAGGTTTCAGAAAGATCAAACCATTAACAGGATGTTATGGATTTTGACACATTTCATGCTCTACTCATTTATCTTCCATTCAAGAACTAAACTTTAGATGCTGACTTACAAGTTATTTGAAATAATCAAACACAGCATTGTAATTGTGGTGCTGTTGTAAGTGTCTCTGCTTATTTTAATTATTTGTATCTGTGTGGCAGTTCATCTGTGTGGAAAATTGGAAGAACTTGAGGAATTTCTGGGAATAGAGAAAAAATGCCAAATTAGAATAAAGTTAGTTATTGTAAGGCTGAGGTTTTAAATTTCTTTCAAAGGTGGATTTGCCTGCAGAGGCATGCTTTAGAAACCATGTGAACCATGACTCCATACACTGCCTGGAGGTTCAGTTGACTAGTCCTGCCCTCACCCTCCTGAGGCTGGCTAGACTGGCCTCTCCTTTATCTGTTGAAGATAGGTAGACCTAGCCTTCAGAGGGCAGTCAGCCGCAGTCAAATTGGCAGGAAGGACAAGGGGTGACATGATAGCAGTGTTCCAGTATCTAAGGGGCTACCACAAAGAAGATGGGTCAACTATTCTCCAAGGCACCTGAAGGCAGAACAAGAACCAACGGATGGAAATTAATAAAAGAGAAAATCAACCTAGAAATAAGGAGAAATTTCCTGGCAATGAGAACAATTAATCAGTGAAATGGCTGGTCTCCAGAAGACGTGGATGCTCCAACACTGGAGGTTTTTGAGAAGAGATTGGACAGCCATTTGTCTGAAATGGTATAGGCCAGGGGTAGACAACCTTGGCTCTTTTATGACTCGTGGACTTCAACTCCCAGAATTCCTGAGCCAGCATGGTCATAAAAGAGCCAAGGTTGCCTACCCCTGGTACAGGCTTTCGTGCTTGAAGAAATCCTCTACAAAGGGGTTGGACTTGAAGACCTCCAAGATCCTTTCCAACTCTGTCCTTCTGTCCTTCTGCCCTGATTAAAGTTTGGGTTTTCCATTTGTAATGCAAATGCTTGATAAGTGAACGAGGCCTCTTATATTTTGAGTACATATTTCTGTTAACTGTGATTGTGAAGTACGGAAGCTCCACATCTGCTAAGCCAGGCTGGAAGTCCTATCTGTAACGAATAGTCAGCCATCAGAGTGTTTATGTGTATTCAAATTGCACATGGGAGCAAGCATGAATTAATTTGCAATTTACTTTTTTTACAGTTGGGTTAACAATTTCGGAGTACTTCCGGAGCCCGAAGAGGACCTACAGGAACTCTTTGAGGAACTATTCTCTGTCATTCATATCTCGCACATTCTTCCCCCTCGTTTTTTTTTCAACTAATTACATCCTGGCAGTCAATTAATAATAATAATAATTAAAGGTCCGTTCTTTCATAACTGTTCTTTTTAGTCGTATTCGAATATGTCACGGAGTTTCGGTTTATGAATAATAAGGTAGGAATTTCAGCCCCGGCTGATTTTTTTTCTCTCTCTCCTTCAGATAGGTTCACTTTAACTGGTAATGAATGACTGTCTTTAAAGAAAGAGATGACTTTAATGAAATGGAAATTTGATCTACTAATGACGATGGTTTGCCTGTAGTTTAAGAGCGCTGCGAAGAATTTGGAATAAGGCAAAACCAGTTCATACGTCATTTCAAGGCTTGAAAACTGCATCAAGTTTACCGAAGTATAAAGTATAACATAAAAACGATGCTGAGTCTCTAGAAAGAGTACAGAGAAGAGCAACAAGGATGATTAGGGGACTGGAGGCTAAAACATATAAGGAACGGTTGCTGGAATTGGGTATGTCTAGTTTAACGAAAAGAAGGACGAGGGGGGACATGACAGCAGTGTTCCAGTATCTCAGCGGTTGCCACAAAGAAGAGGGAGTCAAGCTATTCTCCAAGGTGCCTGAAGGCAGGACAAGAAGCAACGGATGGAAACTAATCAAGGAGAGAAGCAACCTAGAACTAAGGAGAAACTTCCTGACAGTGAGAACAATGAACCAGTGGAACAACCTGCCTCCAGAAGCGGTGAATGCGCCAACACTGGAAGTTTTTAAGAAGAGACTGGACAGCCATTTGTCTGAAATGGTGTAGGGTTCCTGCCTGAGCAGGGGGTTGGACTAGATGACCTCCATTGTCCCTTCCAACTTTATTATTATTATTATTATTATTATTATTATTATTATTATTATTATTATTATTATTATTATTATTATTATTATTATTATTATTATTATTTATTTCTGAGAAATGGAGGGGGGAAAAAACAAAACACCTCACTTTTTTTAAAAAAAGTCAGCTCCTCCAGACTAGGAATCCAAAGTCATGCAGGCTAATATTAGTTTTATTATAAAGATACAATAACGGAATCTTGCAATGCCTTCCCCCCTCCTTCATCTTTGTGAAAACTAGGGAAGGAGCGTCTCTTCAGAATTATTATTTTTTTCAGGTTACAGCTCTGCCCCAGACTCAGGTTTCTTTTATCTGATTATTGTCTAGGAAGCAGCGGTTCTTCCTGACCCCCAAGGTCTCTCCTTCTGCTCATTACAAAGCTTCAGGGATACGGATCCCAAGATAATAGTGTAAAAAAGTAAAAGTTGCACGAGTAACCCAACTTTGGATAAATCTCTCCACTCTTCCTGTGAAGCTCTGAGGCCAGATTTAGTGCTATCAGAGGCTTTAATTTTAGATTCCTCCACATCCCATCAAACACTCCCACACCCTTTACGTCGTTATGGAACTTCATAAGAGTCACATAAAAATTTCCCTGTAAGTCTTTTTATGTCTCTTTGGTTTTACAGGAAGATTATTGAACGTACAACAATCAGATAACGACCGTTCTTTTTAATTAAAAGATCCCTCGACAACAACAAAAAAAGGTATCTTTCTAAGAGCATTAAGAGGACATGGCAAATTAGACAGGGAAATAACAATCTATATAGCATTCAGGCTGTGTTTCCATCATGAAATACAATTATTTCCCTGTTAAGCATGGGCAAAATATACATTATAAGTAGCATTTGCTATATTCTAATAGAGATATCACCTTTTTTCCCCAGTGTATTAGACATGTCCTATACATGGGGATTGCTTTTGCTAGAAACCAGTACTTTTGTTTTTAAATATGTTTCATTGTCCTTGGTGAGACTCATTATTCCACTGATACTATAGGATGGTTCTGATGCTGATTTAGATAGCCTGGGCGACCTATAACTTCACATGAACAGTTTTGAGAAAAATGTTCTTTAAAAAGGGGATAATGTCATATTTTGGTATATCATCTCTGACCATATGAGAGACTCTAACCCTAAATTAGAGGTTCAGTTTTGGTATCCACATAAGGAGGTTTACTACTGAT
This sequence comes from Protobothrops mucrosquamatus, assembly GCF_001527695.2. NCBI lineage: Eukaryota > Metazoa > Chordata > Lepidosauria > Squamata > Viperidae > Protobothrops > Protobothrops mucrosquamatus. Next base: position 178,589 of record NW_015388418.1, read on the forward strand.
TAGTTTAGTGCTTCTGAAAGTTGTAACTCTGTAAGCGCCAAAGAGGTTCAGGAGAACCTGCCATATTGGCCTCTATAGCTCCAAATGTAATCTCCGAAGTAATCGTACAACTCAAAATGGGAAAGGCTTTGGGAGAGGCCTTTGTTTCACCAGAGCTGATTAAACTAAGCATGGACTGGTGGGACCAAGGGGTTCTAGCTGTTCTCTTTATCGTTATAAATCACACATTAAAAATGACCTCTGAATGGAACATTAAAAAAAGCTCCAAGCACGTTTTTATCTAAAAACGACTTTCCATAATTGGCGCTGTTATCTTTATCAAGTTGCCTTCTGATGGGAGATCTTGGACAATCCAAGATCTGGGAACTCTAAAAAGGAAGAAGCTGATCTTCCCGGTATCCTGAAAGGGGTTTTAAACCTGAAAATCGGACGTCCGAATTGGGCTGAGGAATGGAGAAGAAGCCGTAATACATAGATGAGGCCGCATAGATATTTTGCCTCAATCAATCAGAATAGAGCTGGAAGGGACCTTGGAGGTCTTACAGTCCAACCCTCTGTTCAAGTAGGAGACCTTCTATCGCTTCAGACAGATGGCTGTACCATCACCTCCAGTGATGAAGCATCTACAACTTCTGAAGGCAATCTGTTCCACTGGTTAATTGTCCATCCTGTTAAGAAGTTTCTCCTCAATTCCAGGTTGCTTCTCTCCCCGAGTAGCTTCCATTCATTGTTTCTTGTCCTGCCTTCTGGTGCCTTGGAAAATAAGTTGACTTCCTCTTCTTTGTGGGAGTCCCTCAATTACTGGAATACTGCTATCATGTCACCCCTAGTTCTTTTCTCTAGACTGGCCATACCCAATTCCTGCACTCTTTCTTCATATGTTTTAGTCTCTGGGCACTTAATCATCTTAGTTGCTCTTTGCACTGTTTTCCAAAGTCTCAACATCTTTTTTTTTTTGTAATGTGGCGGCCAAAACTGGATGCAGGATTCCAGGCCTGGTCTTACTAAGGATTTATAAAGTGGTACTGATACTTCATGTGATTTTGATTCTATGCCTCTCCTTATACAACCAAGGATTGTATTAACTTGTTTGGCTGCTGCCGCACTCCATCTCTGCAAATCTGGCTCTTTCAGAAGCTTGTAATTTGTTTAGGGATTCTAAGACTTTCTAAGATTGTGTGTGCTGCGATCTCATATCTTTTAAACCATTCCTTCTCCCCCTCCAAGTATGGACTACAAAGAATACTGGGAGATGACCGAAGCCTTCTCTTACTGGCCAGAGCAATTGACCCAAAGCAACCAAACATGATGACTGAAACAGTGAAAATACTCTCTGCCATTTGTATCGTGGGAGAAGAAAACATGTAAGTAACAGAACTATTTAATTTATTTAATTAATTAAAGAAATTTATAAAACCTATTTTTAGGGCAACCTCTGTAATTATCCATTTAATTTTCCTTTAATATGTTGACTTCCATATGTTTCCTCTTGGCCCTTGACTCCCAAAGAGATTTAAGAGTTCTTTTATGGCTACTCATCTGGAGGATAAACACATCTGCTATCTCCTAGATCGGGGTAGGCAACCTTGTCTCTTTTATGACTCGTGGACTTCAACTCCCAGAATTCCTGAACCAGCCATGTTGGCACAGGAATTCTGGAAGTTGAAGTCCATGAGTCATAAAAGAGCCAAGGTTGCCTACCCCTGTCCTAGATCAAAGAGAGCATGTCAGAGTTGCTCGAGAGCAGCATTTGGATGAACAGGTGGACCTTGTTTAACAACCATTTGTTCAGCAGCCGTTCAAACTTACGACTATGCTGATTGAGTGGTCATTGCGACCAGTCTTTGAAATTGTGGCCATTGCAGCATCCCCTGGTTACATGATCAAGACTAGCAATTTTTCATTGCTGGCTTTCTGCAAGCAAATTTAATGGGGAAGCCGGCATGAAGTCAGAAGTCACAACCAAACGATATCCTTGCTTAATGATTCATGTAGTCCTCACTTAATGATGGTAACCAGTGCTGGCCAAAACTGCCATCATTAAGCAGTGCTATCACATGACATCCCACTTTGCAACCGCATCACTTAGTGACAGGAAGTCCACGCCCAATTACTGTTGTCTCTTGCAACAAGGCCTTGCTGGGGCTATTTTATTTGATTTGAGGTCACTTTTGAATGCAAGCATAGCTGCAAGGAGGAATACAGGATGGAATCGTTTTTGCTCCACGAACTTTTTCAAGTTAGTTACCTAAGGATCCAAAGCTTAAATAATCTTGACTTCATTTAAGAATCGCAGCAACAACAGCAGCAACAGTAAACTCAAAGATTTATTTCCTTGATTAGTAGCAGATTGCTTTTTAGGTGCTGGTTTTTAAATCAATTTGCTGCAAAAGAGGGAAAAATGCCTTTAAGAATCTGAGGTGTGATTTTCGAATAGTCTGTTTAAAAAGTACCTGCATATCTTTACAACCCATTGAAATAAATCTCTGTTACAGGCTCGACAAAATTTTAGGAGCTATAACAATTGCAGCTGAGAGAAATAATGGAGAACGATTTGCTAACATAGTGGAGGGGCTTGAAAATCACGAAGCTCTGCAATTACAGGTAGGATTTCTTGGATTACAATTTAGACAATTAGATTAGGCAACAATGCATTTTAATTACTACCCGTATCAAAAATGTTTAAAGTGGCTGTAGATAATTTTGGTTCCGGTGACCTTGTTTTGGATAGAGGTTTCAAATCCCAAATAAATATTCATCTAAAATCTCTGGAACAAAAGCTTGATAATCTTCTTTTATACTCTGCATAAACACATTTGAAACGCCCATTGCTATCCATTGCAGAAATTCACTATTTACTGACTTTTTTAAAAAAAACTGTTTACGAATGCATAGGATTATAAAATAAATGCTTCTCTTTTCTCTATGCAGGACAGCATATTTTAGAATATAAATTTTTGGTTCATGGAGGCAATCTTTACATACTTATAAAAATCCTTTTCTGGAATCATTCCCCCCCCCCAGAGTTTTGTGTACAAGGAAGACCGATAAAGGAGAACATTTGTAGTTCAGTTTTGAAATGAGGGGTCTTTGCATTGATTATATTACCTAGTTTGGGTAATGAAAGATCTGCAAGGAAACAACCAAGCTCAGAGAGCACCAACAATTACTCATAAGGAAGCCTCATAACCATTTTGGTTGCCCATGACTTTCTTGCGATTATGAATGGAACATTACAGTAGGATGTATAAATGGTCGAATTTCTGAATTTTTAGCTAAGACATTTCTCCATCCGAAGATCTCTGGGAGCATAAGACTGAGATAGAACTTTTTGGATGGCTAGTTAGTGTTCAAAGAGCAAGTCTTCTCCCAGACTGTCTCTGAGACAAAGATAAAATCAAAACCTGGAATGCCAACATCTGAATGAGATAATGATTGAGTTTGTGACTTCTGTCTTGTAAGGTTAAGTCCATAAGACAAGAATTATTTCTGTAATCTTGACATGACAGTAGGAAAACCTGCAGTGCTACAAGGAACCGACAGGAAAGATTAGGTTCTCCAAAGGTCAGATTACGATGCAGTGATATCCCTTTTCTCTTCTGAAGGCAAACTCTGGGATGGACAATGTAATTTCTATTCATGCTTGCCCTGTGAAAAGATCTCCTCCTCTTCGAATAAATACACAAGCGGTCTGGAACAATAAATAAAATTAACAGTAAATAAAAATAACAAGAATAGGTAAGAGTAACACATTTGCTTTAACATCTTAAAGCAAAACTCTAAAGGCAATAAAATACTGCACTAAATAACAGCTGAGGCTGGCCATCTAGGATTTTTTTTTTTTTTAGAATTTCAACCCTTTTCCATCAGTCAATAATTTGCTATTTTGCTCAACTGAATGTTGATACACCTGTTTTTGATTTTCCCAGCGCTATACTTGAATTGCTTCCCAGTGGACGAATGTACCACCGTGGTTATTATTTTCGGCTCCTCTCAAGGGTGGAAGGCTTAGCAGAATTGATGCTAATGACTTTTATTTGAATAATAAAATCCTCTTGTCAACGTCAAATATAATCACGTTCTGCTTTAGTGCCTTGGTTTTGAAATGGAACCACTGATAATTTAGGTGGGGTTCTTTCTGCACATACTGTCTTTAGTGTGGCCTTAGGGGAGAATCTGTTGAGCTAGATAAATAGAAAGGCCCACTCTGCTTAGCTTTTACATACAACACAAGAACATTAAAACAGAAGTAAGTGCATTATGCACTCTGCCTATGTGATACGCTCTTGTACAGTGATTCCAAAGTCAATCTCCTTTAAGGACTTTGTGATTTTTACGACTCTCACATCCATACTCCGTGACTGAAGGTACAACGGCAGGACTCATTAACTCGTCTCTGACTGAATTGGTCTCTCTACCAGTATTAATACAAGCAATTAAGCCAGAATTTCTCCTGGCAAAAACAATCACAGCAGATGGCACCTTTTCTCTCTATTAATTTCTGATTGGACATGTACTTTGGCTTGTTCAGTTATGTCATCGCTGTAACATAACAAGGATAATTCAGGCCACTACAGTACAGCATTACAGGGATGTGTGCATTGAAAGAATTTACCAGCTTGCAGTGTTTTATATATTATATATTAAAATTATATTCACTTTATGGAGGATCGAGTTATAGGTTTCAGTGCAGCAGTGTTGATAGAATAATTTGAGGATATGTATCCATTTTCAAAAGCACACCTTGAGCTTGTCTGCAAAAAGGTTAAGGATTAATAACCTGTTCTAAGCATGGCTTGCAGTTAAGTTTTTTTCCTAGCGTTCACTCTGCTTTTAATTATTGTAAAGGTCTTGACATTATGAGGTCTGTCGCTCAAACAACAGCATTCTGCTATAAGGAGTCCTCATTTACTGACTGCAGTAGGGATTAGCAAATGGTGCAGTTATTGAGCATAATGTCACAGGACCAAGTCAAATCAAGTAAATTTGTAACAGTCAAAGACCAGAGACCAGAACAAGGGAAAAACACTCAAGGAATATCGGGTAAAAAAATTCTAAAATAAAATAATAAATAAAAGATAAAATCTATATTAAAATCACAATTTGGCATCCAATCTGTCAGTTACACCTGAGCAAAACACAGCATGGCCTAGCTCAGGGGTAGGCAACCTTGGCTCTTTTATGACTCATGGACTTCAACTCCCAGAATTCCTGAGCCAGCCATGCTGGCTGAGGAATTCTGGGAGTTGAAGTCCACAAGTCATAAAAGGGCCAAGTTTGAAGACCCCTTTTCTAGGTTGCTTCTCTCCTTGACTAGAAGTTCCAGCCATTGCTTCTTGCTCTGCCTTCAGGACAAGGAAAATAGGTTGACTCTCTCTTCTTTGTGGCAGCCTGTTAGATATTGAAACATTACTATCATGTCCCCTCTAGTCATTCTCTTCATTAGACTAGACATGCCCAGTTCCTGCAACCGTTCTCCATATGATTTAGCCTCCAGTTCTCTAATCATTTTTGTTGTTTTTCTCTGCACTCTTTCTAGTTAGTTAAAAATGTACATTTATTGTTTTCTCCAGTTTTATTGCACATGTGCACTGAGTGTGCCGACTCTAATAAGCTACATTAACTATAACTTCTATTTACAGGTTGCCTGCATGCAGTTCATAAACGCCCTTGTCACTTCTCCAGAAGAGCTTGATTTTAGGGTACATTTGAGAAATGAATTCCTGCGCTGCGGGCTAAAGAAAATATTACCAGTAAGTTACTTGCAATAGAAGTGCTAATGTACCGGGTTCTATGATTGCTTGCTTTGTGATGATAAATCTTACAAAAGACTTGCAAGATACGGCGAAGCTTGACTTTAATAGTTCTTTATCATTTTAATCATTGTGAAAGGGAAGCAGAATGCTGCAGCATTAAAAATGTTCAACAGTGAAAAATAATTTTCTTTTTATGACAAATGATTGCTTACACTTACTTTTATTGATGTAGGGAATTTTAAAGTATGTATTGGATAGTTAATAGTGCCATGAACTTATGATAGGCAGAATCAAAGCTTAAATCAAATTTAGACTGTGAGCTGACTGTGTTTAAGCTTTAATTCCAAAATGACTTCTAAGGAAGTGTAAAGAATGGGAGGATTTTACATTTATGGTAAACTATAACTGTTCTTGGACACACTGTTCATTTTAGATATGTTTTTATACTTCTTTGAGTAAGAAAAGCATATGGTGTGTATAACATATAGCTTACCACAGAAGCTCTTCGTATAAAAAAGTTCCCCTTAAATTTTAAAGAAAAAAAAATAGCTATCTTCTATTTTTAAGTCGAGAAAGAACTATTGTTGAGTCCTTTTAAAGAAATATAGTAAATGAAACATGTCCAGCGCAGGAAATCAGGAGTCTAGGCAGTTCAAATGAGTATATAGGTTTATTGTATGCTAAAATTCTCTACAACAATCTGGACAATCTAACAGTGAAAGCAAATTGGTGATAGCTAAGTCAAGGTGGGCTGGATGTAGATCTTTTATGAGTGTGACTGACACCCAGTTAGAAAAGGAAGTATAGAAAAGTTGGTCTTCATCTAATCCTTTCAAAATTAAACTGTAATCAACATCAGCTGATTTTGATATCCAAACAATCTGTAGAGAAGAAATAAATGGAAATGAGTAGTTTGCTTGTAACACAGATGAAAAGGATTTAATGCCAAAGTTAACAGTAAACACGTAGATTATTTATGTAACATATGCTATGAGGTTTTTTTTTAACTACAATTCATTTTTTTCCATTACTGTAAAGGTAGAAACAAATATTACCATCTTAAATATGCGTTTTCTCAGTAGTAGCAGAACCTCTTCACTCATTCATGTTTCTAGCAGTTCTAGGAACCCAGTAATGTCCCCTCTGTTTGAAAATTAAAATGCTGTAATTAAATTACTGCTTCTGTAAAGTAATGGCCAAGATAAAATCTTCTGGCAAAATTCCCGATATTCTTCAAAATTAGTCCACTTTCTCTATGACAGGGAGTGAATTTGTTTCTACTCTGCATTGTTCAGGAGCAATTTATGATGGGGCATTTTGCTTGCCTAAAAATGGGATCAAATATTCCAATTCCTTATGCATAAAGCACCAATTTAAAAAGCTGGCTTGGGTCAGGCCCATTGGAGAAAGGATGGGCACAAGATGTTGGTCTTCTGTTTCATCATGATTTCATCTTCATTCTAGAAGACAGAAAACCACTTTACAGGGTATCTGAAAAGCCCACATGGTTAGCCTCTTCTGTTAAATAGAAAAGACGATTACCAATTCGGATTAAGCCATTGAACAGAAGAATTTAAGTCCCGAATACCTATGAATAAGAAAGACAAATCATACAGGCATCCTGAAATGTGACACCCTGGTTAGATGATTTAAATCCAGATGACCCATGTCAGAGTCAAGGGGTATTCCTAGATTTTTACCCAGCTGGGTAACATCTATACCTAATTACAGACTCTGCATTTTTTTTTTTTTAACCTAACATGCCAGTTGCGACTGGAATCTTAACGGTATTAAATGGGTACAGATGGTTGACATGGAAAACTGCAGCAATGTGTTTGCCTCGGCAAACCCCTTTTGCATTTTATGGCATGCAGCTATAATTTTTCCACAGCCCTGAACATTTGGCATTTGATCACGCAAATGCAGTAAAAGTAATATGTTTAGCTGGGGAGATCTGAAAAAGCGTCACCTCCTTTTCTTGCAGCTCTAAAATAACAAGTTCTCAGATCTCTGGTGAATTAGTTCATTACCAAAGCAAGAAATCCATTATTTCAATTTAACCAGCATGCTCTATCTTGAAAGCCTGGTTTTGTAGATTTTAGGTTGGGCTTGGATTAGACTGGCTGCAAATGAAGTTGCTGTAGAACATCTTTTAGGTCATCTCAACTCTTCTTGGGAAGAGATGGGATGCCTTGGCAAGTTGCCCATTAATGCTGAGTACAGCTTTCCTGCAAAGCTTGCAAGTTCAGGTTATTAAGTAGTACGTGGGAGATCAGCTTCATCCTGAAGTTCAAGTACGAAACTGGGACTCGGGAGGAATTCTTGTCATGTGAAGAAGACATCCACTTAGGACGTCATGTGTTATTTGAGGGTATTCTATATTTCCTCAGATCTCTGCTTCCCCTTTTTCTTTCTTAGTTAAATAATGGGAAAGAATCATTGACTGAACTTTCAAAAATAAATGCTCCTATCATGATGCAAATGTTTCATCCTTTAAACTACCTTTTCCTTCCATTATGCTGTTTTAGAATGTTAACAAATCACAAATGCAAAATAGATACATAGATACATGGATGCATAGATGGGTGGATGATAGATAGATAGATAGATAGATAGATAGATAGATAGATAGATAGATAGATAGATAGATAGATAGATGGATGGATGGATGGATGGATGGATGGATGGATGGATGGATGGATAGATAGATGATAGATAGATAGATAGATAGATAGATAGATAGATAGATAGATAGATAGATAGAGTCCCTCTGTAGATTTTACTCCGCTAGCCATCTCCGTTTCAAGACCATTGAGCCAGTGCTATCTGAAGACATTTCTGCAGTCATGTGGCTAGCATGACATCACAGAGCACTGTTACCTTCCAATCGAAGTGGTACTTATTAATCTACTCACATCTGCATGCTTTAGAACTACTAAGTTGGCAGGAACTGGGATGAGGACAAGAGCTCAACCTGTCATGTGGTGCTCAGGTCTCAAACTGGGCTCCTGGCTTTCCAGCTGACAAGCCCAGTGTGCTAACCGCTGGGCCATTGTGCGTCAGATAGATAGATAGATAGATAGATAGATAGATAGATAGATAGATAGATAGATACATAGATACATAGATACATAGATACATAGATACATAGATACATAGATAGATAGATGTAGGAATTTATTCAACCAGTATTTCTCAATCTTACCAACTTTAAGATGCCTGGAGTTGAACTCCAGAATTTCCCAGCCAATATATAAATGAGAAACACCTTACTAGACTAATAGAAGGATTGACAATCTTGCTAAGTGAAGTCATAACATAATGTAGCATGGTTGCATATATATGTGTCTTTATAAGCCTGTATGTTTATCGTGAGTTTGAGTAGAGATATCTGCTTTTTGTCTTTTCAAATATGTGAGAGTAGGAATCAATCAGCTTATCTTGACTACTAAGAGACAAGTTGAGGATGCCACGTTTGAGAAGAAATAGAGGCACCATGAGGTTTTTCATGTTGTTCCAAGTAGCAACAGGAAGTCATAGTGTACTACTTTATTTACGATAAGCCATGATTCTCAGAAATTCTGACTTCCAAACCCTTCCATTTGCTCCCTCGAAAGAAATCGGTTGTGAAATAAATGGATTCTATGATTGCAAAGCTATATAGCGGTGCAATGTAATATATATTGGAAATATGGCAAGCCATGACCTCACCTCACTTTTCTTGATGATTACCATGTTGAAACATAATATGAAACATTGCTTTTCATAGCACAGCAAAACACGGTATGTTGTGTAAGGTGTATTTGTTTTTTCTCTTTGAAGGCATTTCTATTTTCATCTCCACTTTTCAGAGCAAAATGGTTATATTTTTAATTTCTTTATCTCCGCGAGATTTAGTTCAGATAACAGACTGCAAATCAAGATGGTTTCATAACCTTTGCCATAATTTAGATTTTAATTTGCCTGGTGATTTAAGGTTCCAATTTTAAGAAGAAAAAATAAAGTACACAGAATGATAAAGGAAGGTAATAGTTTACCGGATGTAATCAGTCATCCGGTAAACTATTACCTTCCTTTATCATTTAAACATTTAATAAAGCCGGACATGGGGAAATTTGATCAATTACATAGCAGTTTTTGAGAACAGCTACTGTGAAGCCAATTTTTTTTTAACAAACCGTCATGACTGACAGATGTACAGGTTTAATTAAATCTTTTATTCTACAACTGCAGGTTCTCTTGTTTAGGACCTCAAATCACCACAATGTCTTTTAATGAATATAATTTATGAGAATAATTATGCCATTTAAAAAGAAGAATGTAGGGCACATTAAAACAGAATTACCTTTCTGTGTTCAATTGAAAGAGTGCTGAGATTAATAAAATCTAAATATCTATAAAAGCTAAAATGGGGAGATGTTACTAATCTAATGATCGGATGATATTTTATTATATGTGTGTGTGTGTGTGTATTTCCTATTGAGTTTATTGCCCATATAACCTTAATATAGCTTTACTTGTCAATGGGACTATTTCAGAATTAAGTACATTTCTAATTTTAGGTAGAAAAATTCTTATCCTGACCACGGTAGAAACTAAATTTATGGCATTAAATAGCTCACTAAGATTTTTTGTGGGCATTTGTGGTGTAGCATATCATCATATTCTTATAATCATTAGACGATAGTGCAGTATTTATGATGTATTTTAACAGTTTTTAAACAGCATAAGTTGTTGTGATGACCTAGGCACAATGCATTCAAAATGCTTCCTTTCCTTGCCAATAATCCTATTGTCTTTCTGCCAATCCTTGAAGGGAAGGACAAGTCTGTACTGCTGCCTTGATCTATTTTTTGTTTGAAATATTTCTATAGCACCTTTTTTAAAAAACAGTTAAGTGTATAAACCTTCCAAACCAGGGCTTTTTTTGATTTTCCTCTGCCAATTGGTCTGGGGGAGAGAAGTGCACAGTAAAGGAGATTGGCTGACTACAGCAGATCCCATCTCCCCCACTCCGCTCCATCCTCCACATCCTTAGGTTTTAATTGTACACTCATCAACATATTTCTATGACTGTAAAATAATAAATTTTACCAATAAATATATAAGGAGTTATGTATCCAACCTACCTTCTTGATAGGCAAATCAAAAGATCATTACTTGATTAGTTGTTTTCTTCACGGCTGACCACAGACTCTACATTATTGAAATTTTTTTAATATACACTCCACACTTCATCTTTCTACTCTATTGCTATCTTTGAATGTGATTATGGAGCGTTAGTGTTACTGGAAAGCTGCAGGATTAAAAACATAATAGTAAAATAACTTCAAGGCAACATATTAATCTCTATGATGGGCCAGTGTGGCGTGCTATAAAAGTTTACATGTGCGCACCTCGAGTGCACTGCAAATAAAACCTAAAACACTAATATTTAAACAGTACTTGAATTCAGGCCACATTAATTTGATATAAATTCATAATTACTTGTATTAAAGTTAAAAGGCATCCTGTGTGAGCTTTAAAATTCACAACCACAATATATTTTTTTGTAATGGCACAATACATTAAATTAATAGAAATTGCATACACTGGTGGAAAACCTATTGTGTGATTTTTTAATGATTGATAATGTTATGCAATTACCATTTAAGTAAATGAGGACTATCTAACTATCAGGACAGCATAATTTTACCTTCAACAATTCTCAGGTGTAGTAGAAAAACAAAATGAACGTAGGCAACGTGATTTATAAACTCTTTAAATCCAAAACATTTGATTTTAATTTGTAGTTCTTTTAAACGTATTTATTGTTTCGCCATTTATTTAGTGGATTAATAAAGAAACAGGTACATTGTTGTGTTATCTATTGTAATTTTGGCAATTCTTTGTGAATATAATTGGCTTCCTTTGTAATTCAATTTATGTTATTTATTTGTTACTTTAAAGAATTTACATGGCTGTCCACTTCCAAAAATGTGGCTGTGGATGTTTTACAAGAAAAATAAGTCAAGATAAAGCCATAATTAATCTCTGTTTTAATTCAATGCTTTTATTTGTTTGTTTGTTTTCTGAGAAGGTTTTACCATATTCTTTTTCTTTACCATATTCGTTTTACCATACACTCAAAGTGGTTGATGTTATAAAAAGGTTACAAACCGTTGTCTTAAAAAAAAGAATTGCAGCATTAGAAATAAAAGCGTCTGCCAAAAATACTATGTCACCACAAGCAGATGAACTTGAAAAATGATTTTGATATAACTGGTACATTCGTAGAATTCAGAATATTACATGTCAGTATCTATATTGTAGACATATTTCATGTTGCAGACAATATAAGTAAAATGCTATTAAGTAAAAGTTAAACACACTTGGAAAATAATATTCTTTGCAATTTAAGTTAATAGTTATAATTTGATTTTATACATAAAATGCTTGGGTAAAAGAGATTATTTAACTGCACATTTCTTGGGATAGACATTCACAATTTTTATAGCGGTGTTCCCAGCAGTTTTACCAAATAACATACTTTGTGGAGCTGTCGTGGTTGAATATATGAAGACAGTCAATGTTTTAAATGATTTGATTATAACTCCATGTCATACTGGTTAAGGTAGTGCTGAACCATTATATTGGAGCAATTATTTATTTGGTCTAGTTAAGTTTGTGTTTGAGATGTGCGTCAAAGTTACAGACTCTTTTTGTTAGATGTAAAACATTGAAGGACCTGACCTGAACTGTCTGCATTTTACTACGATGAAACAGAATCACAAATGAAAATAGGATAGATAGACTCCTAACCATATTGTTTTGAAAGCCAGCCAGTTTCAATTTCCATCAGACTTTGCCAGATGCATGCAGGTACAAAGTTGAAAAATGAATGAGTATTTAATATTTGTTTATGCTTTATGGCACCATATGTTGAGAAGATGTAAATTGTTCAAATTGCTTTATGAAATACTAGGACCTAAAAGAGAAGGAGAATGAAGAACTTGATATTCAGTTGAAAGTATTTGATGAAAACAAAGAGGAAGACTTAATTGAATTAGCCCATCGTCTCAATGACATCAAAGTGGAAATGGAATATCCTTTTTTTAAATAATAACAATAACAATAATAATAATATATACTATTTTCCTTAGAACTGAATGGTAACAGAGAATGAGAAAGCCTTGAAAACAGAACATGTTTCATTAGGGTACAGGAAAAGCTACTGTTTTTGCAAATAAATAAGAATAGTGATAATTATTTAGGATAATGTGTGAGTCAATTAAGAGCATTGCTAAATGAGTCACATGAATTTATATTGAACTTTCTTCTCGGTATTCAACATATTATTGGATTTATATTAAAGTTTTTTGGGGAACTAAAATAAACCTTGTGGCTTTATTTAAGTCGCACAATAACTTTACAGTGTGGATTTATTTTCTTAATTGTTTTAATACATTTTAAAAACTTAAAGAGCTAGAGGTATTGTTAATTTTGGACAATTCTCATATTGACAAATGAAAACAGGCACCTTATTTTAGCAGTTAAGTACAAAGATGCTACCTTAAACATTTAAACATTCCAATCTTAAATCATAGCATTTAAAGGGTTACTTTAAATTTTGTTGTAGCGGTAAATGGAGGCTTAAAGTACATGTCCCAGTTTAGAGTTTAAAGTTAGTGTCCAATATTCAGTAACACAGTAGAAGAATTTTCAAGGCTTTTTCGGCGTTGAGTTTCAAAATATAGTGATTATCTATGGTTCATCTATTCTGACATTTCCTTAATGGTTCTTTTACTGATGTGAATGAAGTTTACCACTTGTTGTATAATATGTTGAGAGAAACAACATCCGAAAACTACTTCCTATCCATTTTACAACATTTTTTACTCATTAGGAACGATTATTATATACGGTAAGCCCAGCTCTTTTGCTTTTCATGTTTCAATGATGCATCCTGTGGCTTAATTAAAGGAGGATGTCATATAGTAAAGGGAACGCGAATTCCCATCTTTCTTTTCAGGTGAAACTATCAAAGAGGCATTAGCAAATTAATTGCTAACACTTTCAAGGTGATTCCATTGCAGAGGAGAAGATCCCACTGTATTGTAGTATTGTGTATTATCTGTTTTGTGGCAGATAAAACAGATCTTTTGTTTAAATCAACAAAAAATGTTAGGTTTGAGGGCTGCTATGGTGCGAATAAGCTTAAATTAAGTTAAGTCTTGTGGTCCGTGGCCAGGGTCTGTGGCCACAAAAGGTATTTAAAGGGAGTCCATGGTGAAGGAAAGGTTGGGAACCATTGGATTATGTGACTTTTTTTTCTTTTTTAAGTGTGCCTGTTGATTATTTATTACAAAAACGATTGCATTTTATTTTTCACACCAGCCCTCAATATTACAAGATAATAGAAGAATGTGTTTCACAGATAGTATTGCACTGTAGTGGTATGGATCCTGACTTCAAATGTAGAGGAAGATTGGATGTAGACTTCACGCATCTTGTGGGTAGGTGTTCAGTGTTTTTCATAATTATGATTTACTATTTTTTCCATGCAGTCAGTTTTTCTATGAAGTTGCTGAGATCAAAAGATCCTTGTTTGTTCTTCCATTTTTAGTGGAATTTATATACAGCAAGTGCCAAGGATTCAGTGCTTTGTGATCTCTTGTTTATTCTGTCTACAAACATGCCTACATATCCATATAGAAATTCCACTGATTTTGGAGCAGGGAGAATAGAAATGAATGCATTATCACTAGAATTGTAGGAATAATCATTATGTATTTAGCTTTTCTCAGCTGCAACCCTGTTTTGATTAATGTTAATTTTAGTCCTGAGTAATTTTAGAAATGTAAAATATAAAAATAGGCAAATGTGTTTTTTTAAATAAAAATTTTAGTGAGGAAAGAGAAGGGTTTCATATATATTTGTCCTTTATAGAACAAATCTGAGGCTATTCAAGAACATTATTTTTTTTTAACCCAGATGATTTTAAAAACGATTTGCTTCCTTTCAGAAGCAATGGTATCGCTGTATGGTATTGTGTATCTTGGATTTTTAAAATTGTAGTTATGTTGGGCCCTATTATTTGTATCCTTTCAGACAGCTGTGTGAACAAAGCAAAAGTTGAAGAAAGTGAGCAAAAAGCTGCTGATTTTTCCAAAAAGGTAGGCACCAAACAATTTGTCATCTTGCAGCCTTTGTGAAACTTTCATTGTTATAGTTCTACATATTTTTGTTAAAAGGTCTTCGCTTTCAGAATTAAGTGTTACTATGCTTATATCTGAAAACAGCTGTACCCAGGCACGATAAAAATACACTTAGATATTTAGTGATCATTTAAATCAAACTAATTATTTCAATTAATAATCGAAAAATCCCTTAGCAACCAGGCAGAACTTAGCTTAGAAGTTGGGGTATTTGGTATGATAGAAAAGCTTTTGTCTGTCTCTTGTTTCACCTTGCCTTATCTTAGCTTAAAATCCTTAAATTGCTCTTATAGGGGACAGATTATCCCTGTTCTGTCTTAGCTTTAGCCAATTCATCTTTAAGATAAACATCCTTGTTTACCTCCAACCTAATTCTATGGACACCCAGAGGTTATAAGTTGACTCAAGAATTTTTAACTATCCCCTACTGGTGTTTCTCATCTCCAGTTAATCATTTGGCGCAATTCCACATATATTAATTAGAATAAGTACTGCTTCCCGTTGCTTAACCTAATAGAAATTTATAATGGGAAATAGCCTACTGTTACTGCATAGGTGTATGAAGAAAACTATCTCAAGATACTTTTTGCTCTGACTACTTTCCATTCCATTCCATTCCATTCCATTCCATTCCATTCTATTCCATTCCATTCCATTCCATGCTCTGGCATTACTTTAAGTAATCCACGAAGCCAGGCAGATTTCTTTAGCTCAATCTTTCGTTCTTATGGAGCAGTATTAAATTTGGACCAAGATGAATGATTATTTCCATACTGGTGATCATTGCAGTTTGATGAAGAATTCACAGCTCGGCAGGAAGCCCAGGCTGAGCTTCAAATGCGAGAGGAGAAAATCCGACAACTTGAAGCTGAAATCCAGCAGTTGCGAACCCAGGTATAACATAAATTAGTGGCATCTTTACCCTGTTGAAATGACTTCTGGTTTTTTCTTCTGGAAATAGGGTGCTAATTGTTAAACGCCAGCTAAGTATAGCTGGAATAAGAAAAGTTACAGATACTCCTTGACTTAAAATCCTTCGTTTAGTGATTTAGTTTAAAGTACAATGGCACTGAAAAAAAGATAACTTATGATCACTTTTCTCACTTAACAACCATTGCAGCATCTCCATGGTCATGTGATCAAAACTTGGCCTGTATTTATGTCAGAGCATGCACAGTCTTATTGCACTGAGATAACCCAGGAGTAAACACAGTAAACAGTGATCTGTATTAAACGGTGGTTTATCTTACACTATCTACAATATCATACACCAGGAACAATATACATACACGCGGTAATACAGCAGAATCCAACACACAGCAATTACAGCAAGAAAACGGAAGAGAGAGCACACATCTGCGGAGCCTTTCCTTTTATACAAAGGCTCTTAAAGCGACACAGACCCTGCTGAGTCATTCGCATCATTATATCTTACGTCTTACATTACATCAGCTGGTTAGTTTGAAATCATTACCTTGACAATTTATGACACTTGCACAGTCCTGGGGTCCTGTGATCCCCATTTGTAACCTTCCCAGCTGGCTTCTGAGAAACAAAGTCAGTAGGGAAGCCAGATTCATTAAAAAACCACATGATTCTCTTAACAACTATGGCAAAAAGGTCATGAAATGGGGCCCTAACTCACTTAACAACTGCCTTGCTTAGCAATGGAAATTCTCAATTGTGGTCATAAGTCAAGGACTGCCTGCATTTCATTGTTTCAACATAAGCAGAGCTGTGGGTTGCTTCCACTCAGATGTAACCCGCATAACATAAAACATCAACATGAAATTAAATACAAGAATTGTTTGGGTTCTTTTTAATTGAGTTTATTTAAAATTTGATTATTGCATTAGTGCATGTAAATGCTTATCAAACATGTCTAGAACAACATAATGTTATTAATATCATTGATACTTAGGATTAAGTACCAGTAGAGACTAAAGACTGTTACGTAGAGGTGTATTTAAAGCTGAAGGATTTAAAAGAAAGCAGAACAAATTTAATCTTTAATTGTAAATTTTATAGGCACTTTAAAAACAAAGAGTGAACATTTAGCTATTTGATAATCTGTCATAGAAAGTTCATTTGTTCTGGCTGATTTTATTCTAAAAAAAGAATCCTAATGAATACATTTTCAATTTATGGGTTTGTTATGAGAGAATTGTCATATTTTACAAAAAAGAGAATGCTGGTGTTTTGTTCAGGGCCTCATAATGACTTACGATAGTGCTAAAAGCTTATGTTGGTTTAGATAATGAATTTTCCTGATGTTACCTTGGTGGTAGAACTGACAATTATTAAGAATCAGAGCTAAGAGTAGGATCTTCCTCCTAATTTTCCTGCTTATACAGCTAACATAATTTTAAAAATTGATTTTCTGAGGCAGTGAGTATTTAAATATCGGACCTTAGGATGATAATTCAGTTTCAACCCGTTGACTTCTTTTCTAACACTTCTATGAATACCATATCCTCAATATTCTCAAACCCCTTGGAATGTACTTTTGTTAATGGACTTTTCCCCTTGTTTTCAAATGTCGCGTCATTAATTCTCTTTTTTTTTTTTTTCTCTATAAAATTTTTTATTGTTTTTATCATAAAAAAAAAAGAAATACATCACAGATATTACACAATGTTATATCCCATCCCCCCACCCCCCGGACTTCCCAAACCAACCTAGGCTAATATTCAAATACAAGTACACAAATATTAATATCTCTAACTCCAAAGTCTAAACTTAAACAATCCATCTCCTCCGTATTAATAAAAATTATTCATTTAGTTAGTTCTTCAAATAT
>NW_015388418.1:197710-205638 GCF_001527695.2 Protobothrops mucrosquamatus
TCTCGCCTACATCGTCCATATAGGACGACTCGGGAACTCAACTCCTACCCCGGGCAGCTCACCTATCCCCTTATGCCCAGGGGAAAGGTATCAAGCCGTTTGACAGCTGATGCTGGCTGTCAAACCGGCTTTTACGCAAAACAGGCGGGAGGCAGCAAACAGCTGCGACCGACGAAATCGCCTGCCACCGGAAGTCCGCGTCATT
The DNA here is from genome assembly GCF_001527695.2 of Protobothrops mucrosquamatus. Taxonomy (NCBI): domain Eukaryota; kingdom Metazoa; phylum Chordata; class Lepidosauria; order Squamata; family Viperidae; genus Protobothrops; species Protobothrops mucrosquamatus. The sequence continues at coordinate 197,916 of NW_015388418.1, forward strand.
AATTCTCTTGATCTGTTTTAACGTGGAGGAACTCTTAACCAAAGTTACACACGACACTTGTTGCTTCTTACTGTAATGAAGTGCTAAAAATAATCTGTTAAATAGCTGAACTGATCTGAAAATGATGTTTTCCCCCCTCTGACCATATTCTCACTTATTATCAGCGAAATACTGGAATAAAATATAACAGAACCTAATTGGGTGAACTTCCATTTTGGTTGGGAGATATTTAGAATGAGATGACCAGTAAAAGGGAATATTTGCAACTCAGGATTGAAATGAGGGTCCTTGGTGCTCTCTGAGCTTGGTTGTTTTCCATTACCCAAACTAAGTATAGTAACATCATCATGTTACCTAGTGTGATGTTGTCACCTAGTTTGGGTAATGAAACATCTGCAAGAAAACAACCAAGCTCAGAGAGCACCAAGGACCCCTCAGGATGAGGAGAATATTTGATTGCCATTGAAAGCAAACTTTGATGTGTACTTTTAATAGCCTGTGGATGACATATTTTCATCTTCCTGTCTCCTTATCCCAAAACTTTCTTTTGTAGGGTTCTGTATCTTCAGGTGGTGGTCCTCCTCCTCCTCCTCCTCCACCACCCCCTCCTCCCTTGCCAGGTAGTATGGTTCCTGTTGCCCCTCCTCCTCCTCCTCTACCACCACCACTACCCGGAGGTGGAGCACCTTCAGGCCCTCCACCGCCACCTCCTCCTCCTCCTATGTTTGGTGGCCCACCACCACCACCACCACCTTTTGGTGGCATTCCTTCTGTAGTAACTGCACCAGTGCTGCCTTTTGGGATGAAGCCAAAGAAGAAGTACAGCCTGGATGTAACTATGAAGAGAATCAACTGGGCAAAGGTATGTCTATCAAACATCCTGAATGCTTGCCCTCTGCTTTTCTAATGTCAAGGAGAATACAGGTAGCCCTTGAGTTACGATCAGTGATTGTCTGAAGTTATGATGGCACTAAGCAAATGGACTTAGATTCAGTCCCCAAAATTGCAGCATCCGGGGGTTACGTGAACAATATTCAGGCCCTTGGCAACCAGTTTGCACTTACCAGCAGTTGCAGCATCCTGCACTTATGAGATCACCGACTTTCTCTGCTAGCTTCCCACAAGCAAAGTCAATGGGGAAGCTGGTGAAGAAGGTCACAAATTGTGTGAGTAAATCTTTCCCCCCCCACCAGCCTGTGTTTGCGCACAAGCATGCACTTTTTTCCCCTAGCCTTCCTGCACTCGTACACACATGAACAAACACACCATTTGCCCTCCTTTCTTGGCCTCCCTATGCTTGCACACATACATGCCCTTAACCCGGATATTTTTTTTCCCTTCCTTCCTCCACACTGCAGCATTCCCACATACTTTTTTGTGGCTTGCGCTGAGCCACCCAAGGCCTTATCCACCCTCCCACCCAACTCTGCAGCACACCTGCGCTCCTTACCTGGGACTCTCTCTGCTTCCCGGTTAACAATCCACATGTCTTTTGGTTACAGTGACAAACAGGACTATCTGAATTTGCTATCACTAAACGACATAGTCATGCGTTATCGTGCTTAAGGACTTCAACACTTAACGACTTAATCCTGGTCACGATTGCCGTTGTAACTCAAGGACAATCTGTAATGCCTAATTCATGCGGCTGAATTAGATCTGAATATACAAATGCTGCTGTTTAATCTTTGTTTATTTTTGAAGATAATTGTGTTTCCATGAGCGGTTAAGATATTAATCTCTAACCCTTGTTAGTGGCTGGGGATATTCTCAAGCGACATTGAAGCTCTTACTTAGAGTTGTGATGGACATGGTCTCTGTTTTATATATCTCTATAAATAATCTACCATTTTTCCCTCTGGTGCAAAAGGTAACAGATTCAATAAAATATTTTAAAAACTCATCATAAACCATTGTGGTCATAAACTAGTTTATAATATCATATTTAATAGAAAAATATCTCAGGCAGACTAAAGTGGTCTGTTGGGGCAGGAGATGTAATTTTGGTTTTAATAATCTTGATTTCTCCGTGGGGGGGAAAGTGGGGGGAAACCTTAACACATTTTGCAGATTTTACATGTATACGGAGAATAAAATAGATATTGCAAGGCACCTGTTTTGTTTTTGTTTTTGCTGGCTTTTTATTAATAATTTACTTTTCTGGGCTCTGCTTGGGTGATTTAAGTTGCATCTATAAATCAGTTTATTATTATGTATTCTGTTGTAGTAGATGAGCAGTAGGAAGCTCATAATATGTACACAATATTATATAAATTGAAGATAGGAACATCTGAAGATTATCCTGTTCTAAGGTGTGTATTTATTATGAATGCACAGCACAACACAATAAACAGTCTGCTCCGTTCTATAAACACTACTTATTATCATATTGGATATGAGCTGGAAAGTGTGTTTGGATAGATCTTCATTTTCACAATGTAATGTCCAATATAGCAGCATAATTCCAATGGATTAGATTTTGAGAAGCAAACAGGGAGAAATATTTATTAATTTTACTCGTATTTCACATTTCTAAACCGCCCATCTCCCTTCAAAAGGGACTCTGGACTGTGTACAATAAAACTGCGAGATGTAAAACAGTATATAAATTCAAAGGTTAGAGTTAAAATTTTGAGTTAACTTTTTTTTTTAATGGAGCCAAGGATTGGTTGACAGAGGCAAAGGAGATTGCTCTCATGGCACTAATCAACCCCTAACTGACCACTCCTTTGGACTGCCCATGCAAGGCTGCAGAGCCACATTTTGGCTCCTTTTCAAAAAAAACCAGGAAAATGGGGGCCTGCCACCTCTGGGGGAACAATATTCCATAGGGTGTGGACATCAGCAGGGAAGGCTGTCTTCCTAGATCCCAAGAATATAAAAATAAGGGCTCCTTACAACAAACTCAGTTTTTGTTTTGTGGATTCTGCAAAGGGAAAAGAGTTGGACAGCTTTCCATATCTCCTCTTAAAACAAAGATCCCCAAGCTTTTGGGCACCAGGGACCAGCTCCTTGGAGAAAGGTTTTTCCATGGACAGGACAGTGTGTGGTTTTGTGTGCTGCCTGCATTCCACAGATGGGGCTTGTTTGTGCAGACCGGTTGCTGGCATGCCGCAGCCCGGTACCGGTCCACGGACCGGGGGTTGGGGACCCCTGTCTTAAAACACACATATCCTAAAACAACAGTTGTGTTAAAAAAAGTTAAGTCCATGAAGTTTTCTTGGCAAGAATACAGAAGTACATTGCCATTGTCTTGTTCTTCTGAGACACTTTTATTTTTATCCCCCTTGTCTATATCTCTAGGAATTCTTGCTGATTTCCTATGCCCAATACTAAGTAGATCCTGTTCAACTTCCAAGGTTAGCTGACTACCATCAGCTAGGTAGTCCCAAATGTGTTGGTTGTTAACCAAGAAGGTTCTTCAGCTCAGAGCTAAAGAAGCTTTTTGGATGAGAAGTGAAATGTTTTCCAAGAAAAAAACTAAGAAAATCCAGTTACCTTTTGGAAAAAGCACCTTTGGGATAACCATGATCTGGATGGTTAAGCATCTCCATAGACATCTGCTAAGTACCACATAGGATGCTCCCTACTCTTATTGAAGCAGTTTCACTATCATTTTTTTTTTAAAATACATGGTTTTGTTCCTTTTTTAACATCTTTTTTTCTTGTTTAATGGAGAAGATTGAAAACTTCAGTCTCTGAATAATTTGCTTTGATTGCAGGATGTACAGATGTGATGATCTGCCACTGTCATGATTTGTGGAGGGTTAAGTGATTTAAATTGATAGTCTATAATTAGCCTCATTTTCATTGCAGGTTGAACCGCACGAAATACAGGAACACTGTTTTTGGGTAAAAGCTAAGGATGAAAAATTCGAAAATCCAGATCTGTTTGCCAAACTGGCACTCACTTTTGCTACACAGATGAAGGGTAATTATTTTTCTTTTTTTCCAATGGTCATTAATGGACATGTGGATTGATACTAATATTGTATTAATGATGCCTTAGAGATCAGTACACAAACATATACTAATATGACCCTAAAATCTACATTTTGAGATCTAGGAGATAACAGAGAAAGCAAAAAGGAGATGATATTAAAAATACATACTATTTATGGGCTGGGAAAGGAAGCAGTTGAAATAAACGAGAAAACTGGAATCATTTTGATGGTTTTGGTATCATAGACCTAAAAAAACCCCCAAAATAAAATAGAATCACAGTGATTTAAGAGAGATGGTGGCCATGGAGTAGAAAGGCTTCTTCCTAAGACATAAAGAATGAAGGACGTATTACATTCTCCCAAACCAGAATGGAATCCTAGACAGTTTTATATTAACTAATGGAATAAAACTTTTATTTCTTCACTTTTGAATGAAAAACATTTTTTTTCCTTTGTTTAGCTCAGCTTATGTTTTCTGGATGTAAAGATCTAGAAGGTAGTGACTTTAAAACCTTACTGAGTACCCTAAGATATGAAGTACATATATTACACTTATTCGAGCCTTTGGAAACAAGACACATTTTTTTTGTGTGTGTAAATAGCACAGCATAATAGTAGGGTCTAGGTTATGGCAGCCTTGAATTTTCTTTCTTGCCCTAAAGCAAAATACTGCAAGTTACTATTAGATTAGCTGTGGCGTAATTTTTCCAGGCAAGCTCAGTTAAGAACTCTTGTCTGGAAAGTAGTGTATGAAACACTGCTTTAGGCTGAGCAATTTGTTCGTGGATGGTGATGATTTGTTACAGCTGTCCCGGCCCAAAATACTTTGAGTGGCTTACATTATCCAGTATCAAATTTAAGATAAAAAACATTGCTACTCAGACTAGCGGCCTAGATAAAAAAAACAATGGTAGCAATAAAACAAATAAAAACTACTCGCACAACAGGCGTTCTGCAAATAAGCTCAGGCTTGAGATCACAGCTACATCTCAAGAACATTTTGGAATCCTAAGAAACTGGGCATCTTCTCTGGGGGGGGATGCTGTTCCAGAGGATAGAGCAGGTATGCTTCTTCCATCCCAGACAAGATTTAATTGAGGGGACATGGAGCCCCCCTACTCTGCCTGAAGATGCTGGCTGGGCTTTCTCCATCTCAGACAAGATTTAATTGAGGGGACTTGGAGCCCCCCACTCTGCCAAAAGATGCTGAATGGGCACAAGCCGTGAGAAACAGGTAGTTTGTTGAAGGGCCTTATGGGTGACGACCAGCACCTTGAATTGCACCTAGAAGCCAATGGTAGCCACTGCAGCGCATGGAGCAGTGATTACAAATGGCCACTCTATGCTTGCATTGCTGCATTTTGGATCCAAAAATGAATACCGAGGGCAAGAATTGGGACAATTCCTCGTGTCTTCAATTTCCCCAAGGGTGATCCACCCTCAGATTCCCACCAGACATAGTACCAATAAAGCCATCTACCTTCACATCTTCCACCCCAGTTCACCGCAACCTCATGGCCACCATCCATACCTCCTAGCACCCCAATTCTACTTGCAGCCTTTGCATTACATCCAGTTCATTTTAGTTCACCCCCTTGTCATTATTTGTCTCGCTTTACAAAAGATTCCGCTATAAGCATGTGAGAATCACAATTTAAAGTTCATCAGAATAAATAATTTGGGTTTGTGAAGACGATAGCTAGGTATCGTGAGTTGTAACATTGCCATTTGAAACTCTGGACCCCAGTTGTTAGTTGGAAATGGAGAGTAAAATGGAATCTATTTTATGTTGCTTGCTATATAGAAGCACTTTGCAGTGATTCATTCAAAATTCATACCAAAAAAGCCTGAATAAGTTAATGGGTACCATTGACTTTATGAGTGACGGGAGGATGGAGTTCCTTGCTCTTCTGAAGTACCCTCTCAATCCATCATCTTCACAATTGTAAAAGCAGTCCATCAATACCTGCTATGATAGATTTACCATCTTACATAGAGACTGAAATCTTCAGGAATCCAAACGTTGATGGATGATCAAGGAGATCTTGGTTATGCAAATGCGCTAAACATTTGCTTTTAACTCCCTGAAATTCTCTTAAATTGAAACGTGGCAGAAGGCACAGTGTGGGAACTCCAAAAACACGTGACTTACATTTATTTTTTAATTGTCTCCAAAGTCATTGCTTTTCTTGTAATAGTGTTATACACTTACATGATTTGTAGGATTCACTTGAATGATCTTCATTTGGGGATTTTTGCTTTTAATTGTCTTGGAGTTTTGTTGTCTGTTGCATGCCTTGAAAACGCTCTGTAGAGTATTCCTATTTAGACTTTCTTTAATCTAGTGGAAAACTGGCAAATCCTTTGACTGTTTTTGTTGTGCTGTCAAAGTGGAGGGAGAAAAAAATAGGTGNGATTTGTAGGATTCACTTGAATGATCTTCATTTGGGGATTTTTGCTTTTAATTGTCTTGGAGTTTTGTTGTCTGTTGCATGCCTTGAAAACGCTCTGTAGAGTATTCCTATTTAGACTTTCTTTAATCTAGTGGAAAACTGGCAAATCCTTTGACTGTTTTTGTTGTGCTGTCAAAGTGGAGGGAGAAAAAAATAGGTGGTAATTCATTCGTAGCGTAGTCCTGAGCCACTGACAATTTTACAAATAAATACGCTTGGAAAACTGTGCTATTCTCTTTTTCCTTTCTGTCTTGTGTCACAATGGCAATCTACCGATTTGGGAGGTCATCTAGTCCAACCTTTTGCCCAGTACAAGAATTCATTTTTACGGTAAATGCTATTTACTGTTTTAAATGCTTCCAGAAAAGAAGAGTCCACCACCTCTTTAGAAAGTCTGCATGTAGGGTTCAAATGAGAAGATTCTTTAGTTTTGAAGGCTGTCTTTATAATACCTAGTCTAGCAAGTAATGGAAATATTTAAACCTTTTATATACAGCTGTGGAAGTAGAAATAGAATGTAACATTGAAGGTATTATAAGTGGTAGCAAAAACAGTACATTTTGAATAGAATAGAGCTGGAAGGGACTTTGGAGTTCTTCTAGTCCAGCTCCCCACTCAAGCAGGAGAACCTATACCAGCTCAGACAAGTCACTGTCCAGTCTCTTCTTAAAATGTCCAATCTCTTCGGTTTTAAATATATTTAAGTATGAGGCACAAAGAAGGTTCTGCCTAAGAGTTCTTGGTGCTCTCTGAGCTTGGTTGTTTGCTTGCAGATGTTTCATTACCAAACTTGGTGACATCATCAGTGCTGGTAAAGAATGAGGTTTGCTTTCCGTTTATATTATGGTGGATTGCCCTGTCAGCGTTGGTGGGAATGATGTTCGAGATTCTTTGGTTAGGCTGTTTACTGTTAGCATCTTTGGCCGTTACTTGACTGGGGTATTGTTTACTACTTGATACTAGGTCTGATGTTAACCTTAGTGTTAATCAACAATTAAGAAGTAAACTATACCCCAATCACGAAACTGATTAAATAAAAAAATGGCCAACACTATGAAGTAAAGAATCCTCCCCCAGGTCTTGGTGAAGATCCAAGTTTTCACGGTTCTTCTAACAATAGGAGTTGGGGGGGGGGAATCTGAATCTCAGGGGAAACTTAGTTCCAGAGAGCAGGTGCTGCTATGAAGGAGGTCCGCTTCCAGGGTCCTGAGAGATAACATGGTTTAATTGAAGGAACCCAGAACGCGCCAACCAACTGTGCTGGATCAAGTTGTTTGGGCCGATGTTATTGGAGACAGGAGGTCTCTCAACTAATCAGATGTAGGA